>NW_027423329.1:0-113131 GCF_048934315.1 Petromyzon marinus | reverse complement strand
CTCCCCGGCCCCCCTCTCTCTCCCCCTGGCCCCCCTCTCTCTCCCACCGGACCCCCTCTCTCTCCCACCGGCCCCCCCTCTCTCTCCCCCCGGGACCCGTCTCTCTCTCCCCGGCCCCCCTTTCTCTCCCCCCGGCCCCCCTCTCTCTCCGCCCGGCCCCCCTCTCTCTCTTCCCAGCCCCCCTCTCTCTGCCCCCGGCCCCCTCTCTCTGCCCCCGGCCCCCCTCTCTCTGCCCCGGCCCACCTCTTTCTCCCCCCGGCCCCCTGTCTCTCTCCCCGACCCCCTCTCTCTCCCCCCGGCCCCCCTCTCTCTCCCCCCGGCCCCGCTCTCTCTGCCCCCGGCGCCCCTCTCTCTCCCCACGGCCCCACTCTCTCTACACACGGCCCCCCTCTCGGCCCCCCTCTCTCTTCCCCTGGCCCACCTCTCTCTGCCCCCGGCCCCCCTCTCTCTGCCCCCGGCACCCCTGTCTCTCCCCCCGGCCCCCCTCTCTCTGCCCACGGCCCCCCACTCTCTGCCCCCGGCCCCCCTCTCTCTGCCCTCGGCCCCCTCTCTCTGCCCCCGGCCCCCCTCTCTCTGCCCCCGGCCCCCCTCACTCTCCCCCCGGCCCCCCTTTATCTCCCCACGGCCCCCCTCTCTCTCCCCCCGGCCCCCTCTCTCTCCCTGCAGCCCCCCTCTCTCTGCCCCCGGCCCCCCTCTCTCTGTCCCCGGCCCCCCTCTCTCTGCCCCCGGCCCCCCTCTCTCTGCCCCCGGCCCCCCTCTCTCTCCCCCCGGCCCCCCTTTATCTCCCCACGGCCCCCCTCTCTCTCCCCCCGGCCCCCTCTCTCTCCCCGCAGCCCCCCTCTCTCTCCCCCCGGCCCCCCTCTCTCTGTCCCCGGCCCCCCTCTCTCTGCCCCCGGCCCACCTCTCTCTGCCCCCGACCCCCCTCTCTCTCCCCCCGGCCCCGCTCTCTCTCTCCCCGGCCCCCCTCTCTCTCCCCCTGGCCCCCCTCTCTCTCCCACCGGACCCCCTCTCTCTCCCACCGGCCCCCCTCTCTCTCCCCCCGGGACCCGTCTCTCTCTCCCCGGCCCCCCTTTCTCTCCCCCCGGCCCCCCTCTCTCTCCGCCCGGCCCCCCTCTCTCTCTTCCCGGCCCCCCTCTCTCTGCCCCCGGCCCCCCTCTCTCTGCCCCCGGCCCCCCTCTCTCTGCCCCCGGCCCACCTCTTTCTCCCCCCGGCCCCCCTGTCTCTCTCCCCGACCCCCCTCTCTCTCCCCCCGGCCCCCCTCTCTCTCCCCCCGGCCCCGCTCTCTCTGCCCCCGGCCCCCCTCTCTCTCCCCACGGCACCACTCTCTCTACACACGGCCCCCCTCTCTCTCCACACGGCCCCTTTATCTCTCCCCACGGCCCCCCTCTCTCTCCCCACGGCCCCCCTCTCTATTCCCATGGCCCCCCTCTCTCTCCCCGCCCCCCTCTCTCTCCCCCCTGCCCCCCTCTCTCTCCCCACGGCCCCCCTCTCTCTGCCCCCGGCCCCCCTCTCTCTGCCCCCGGCTCCCCTCTCTCTCCCCACAGCCCCCCTCTCTCTCCCCACGGCCCCCCTCTCTCTCCCCACGGCCACCCTCTCTCTCCCCCCGGCCCCCCTCTCTCTCCCCCCGGCCCCCCTCTCTCTCCCCCCGGCCCCCCTCTCTCTCCCACCAGCCCCCCTCTCTCTCCCCCCGGCCCCCCTCTCTCTCCCGCCGGCCCCTCTCTCTCTCCCCCCGGCCCCCCTCTCTCTCCCGCCGGCAGCCCTCTCTCTCCTGCCGGCCCCCCTCTCTCTCCCCCCGGCCCCCCTCTCTCTCCCCCCGGCCCCCCTCTCTCTCCCCCCGGCCCCCCTCTCTCTCTTCCAGGCCTCCCTCTCTCTCCCCCCGGCCCCCCTCTCTCTCCCCCCGGCCCCCCTCTCTCTCTCCACGGCCCCCTTCTCTCTCCCCACGGCCCCCCTCTCTCTACCACCGGCCCCCCTCTCTCTCGCCCCGGCCCCCCTCTCTCTCCCCGCAGCCCCCCTCTCTCTCCCCCCGGCCCCGCTCTCTCTGTCCCCGGCCCCCCTCTCTCTTCCCCTGGCCCACCTCTCTCTGCCCCCGGCCCCCCTCTCTCTGCCCCCGGCACCCCTGTCTCTCCCCCCGGCCCCCCTCTCTCTGCCCACGGCCCCCCACTCTCTGCCCCCGGCCCCCCTCTCTCTGCCCTCGGCCCCCTCTCTCTGCCCCCGGCCCCCCTCTCTCTGCCCCCGGCCCCCCTCACTCTCCCCCCAGCCCCCTTTATCTCCCCACGGCCCCCCTCTCTCTCCCCCCGGCCCCCTCTCTCTCCCCGCAGCCCCCCTCTCTCTGCCCCCGGCCCCCCTCTCTCTGTCCCCGGCCCCCCTCTCTCTGCCCCCGGCCCCCCTCTCTCTGCCCCCGGCCCCCCTCTCTCTCCCCCCGGCCCCCCTTTATCTCCCCACGGCCCCCCTCTCTCTCCCCCCGGCCCCCTCTCTCTCCCCGCAGCCCCCCTCTCTCTCCCCCCGGCCCCCCTCTCTCTGTCCCCGGCCCCCCTCTCTCTGCCCCCGGCCCACCTCTCTCTGCCCCCGGCCCCCCTCTCTCTCCCCCCGGCCCCCCTCTCTCTCTCCCCGGCCCCCCTCTCTCTCCCCCTGGCCCCCCTCTCTCTCCCACCGGACCCCCTCTCTCTCCCACCGGCCCCCCTCTCTCTCCCCCCGGGACCCGTCTCTCTCTCCCCGGCCCCCCTTTCTCTCCCCCCGGCCCCCCTCTCTCTCCACCCGGCCCCCCTCTCTCTCTTCCCGGCCCCCCTCTCTCTGCCCCCGGCCCCCCTCTCTCTGCCCCTGGCCCCCCTCTCTCTGCCCCCGGCCCACCTCTTTCTCCCCCCGGCCCCCCTGTCTCTCTCCCCGACCCCCCTCTCTCTCCCCCCGGCCCCCCTCTCTCTCCCCCCGGCCCCGCTCTCTCTGCCCCCGGCCCCCCTCTCTCTCCCCACGGCCCCCCTCTCTCTCCACACGGCACCCCTCTCTCTCCACACGGCCCCTTTATCTCTCCCCACGGCCTCCCTCTCTCTCCCCACGGCCCCCCTCTCTCTTCCCATGGCCCCCCTCTCTCTCCCCGCCCCCCTCTCTCTCCCCCCTGCCCCCCTCTCTCTACCCACGGCCCCCCTCTCTCTCTGCCCCCGGCCCCCCTCTCTCTGCCCCCGGCTCCCCTCTCTCTCCCCACAGCCCCCTCTCTCTCCCCACTACCCCCCTCTCTCTCCCCACGGCCACCCTCTCTCTCCCCCCGGCCCCCCTCTCTCTCCCAACGGCCCCCCTCTCTCTGCCCCCGGCCCCCCTCCCTCTGCCCCCGGCCCCCCTCTCTCTGCCCCCGGCCCCCCTCTCTCTCCCCCCGTCCCCCCTCTCTCTCCCCCCAGCCCCCCTCTCTCTCCCGCCAGCCCCCCTCTCTCTCCTCCCGGCCCCCCTCTCTCTCTCCCCGGCCCCCCTCTCTCTCCCTCCGGCCCCTCTCTCTCTCCCCCCGGCCCCACTCTCTCGGTCCCCGGCCCCCCTCTCTCTGCCCCTGGCCCACCTCTCTCTGCCCCCGGCCCCCCTCTCTCTGCCCACGGCACCCCTGTCTCTCCCCCCAGCCCCCCTCTCTCTGCCCACGGCCCCCCTCTCTCTGCCCCCGGCCCCCCTCTCTCTGCCCTCGGCCCCCCTCTCTCTGCCCCCGGCCCCCCTCTCTCTGCCCCCGGCCCCCTTCTCTCTCCCCCCGGCCCCACCTTTATCTCCCCACGGCCCCCCTCTCTCTCCCCCCAGCCCCCTCTCTCTCCCCGCAGCCCCACTCTCTCTCCCCCCGGCCCCCCTCTCTCTGTCCCCTGCCCCCCTCTCTCTGCCCCCGGCCCACCTCTCTCTGCCCCCGGCCCCCCTCTCTCTGCCCCCGGCCCCCCTGTCTCTCCCCCCGGCCCCCCTCTCTCTGCCCACGGCCCCCCTCTCTCTGCCCCCGGCCCCCATCTCTCGGCCCTCGGCCCCCCTCTCTCTGCCCCCGGCCCCCCTCTCTCTGCCCCCGGCCCTCCTCTCTCTCCCCCAGGCCCCCCTGTATCTCCCCAGGGCCCCCCTCTCTCTCCCCACGGTCCCCCTCTCTCTCCACGGCCCCCTTCTCTCTCCCCACGGCCCCCCTCTCTCTCCCACCGGCCCCCCTCTCTCTCGCCCTGGCCCCCACTCTCTCTCCCCCCGGCTCCCCTCTCTCTCCCCACGGCCCCCCTCTCTCTCCCCCCGGCCCCCCTCTCTCTCCCCCCGGCCCCCTTCTCTCTCCCCCCGGCCCCCCTCTCTCTCCCCCCGGCCCCCCTCTCTCTGCCCCTGGCCCCCCTCTCTCTGCCCCCGGCCCCCCTCTCTCTGCCCTCGGCCACCCTCTCTCTGCCCCCGGCCCCCCTCTCTCTGCCCCCGGCCCCCCTCTCTCTCCCCCCGGCCCCCCTCTCTCTCCCCACGGCCCCCCTATCTCTCCCCACGGCCCCCCACTCTCTCCCCACGGCCCCCCTCTCTCTCTCCACGGCCCCCTTCTCTCTCCCCACGGCCCCCCTCTCTCTCCCACCGGCCCCCCTCTCTCTCGCCCCGGCCCCACTCTCTCTCCCCCCGGCCCCCTCTCTCTCCCTGCAGCCCCCCTCTCTCTCCCCCCGGCCCCCCTCTCTCTGTCCCCGGCCCCCCTCTCTCTGCCCCAGGCCCACCTCTCTCTGCCCCCGGCCCCCCTCTCTCTGCCCCCGGCCCCCCTGTCTCTCCCCCCGGCCCCCCTCTCTCTGCCCACGGCCCCCCTCTCTCTGCCCCCGGCCCCCCTCTCTCTGCCCCCGGCCCCCCTCTCTCTCCCCCCGGCCCCCCTCTCTCTCCCCCCGGCCCCCCTCTCTCTCCCGCCAGCCCCCTTCTCTCTTCCCCCGGCCCCCCTCTCTCTCCCGCCGGCCCCTCTCTCTCTCCCCCCGGCCCCCATCTCTCTCCCGCCGGCAACCCTCTCTCTCCTGCCGGCCCCCCTCTCTCTCCCCCCGGCCCCCCTCTCTCTCCCCCCGGCCCCCCTCTCTCTCCCCCCGGCCCCCCTCTCTCACTTCCAGGCCCCCCTCTCTCTCCCCCCGGCCCCCCTCTCTCTCCCCCCGGCCCCCCTCTCTCTGCCCCCGGCCCCCCTCTCTATCCCACGGCCCCCCTCTCTCTGCACCCTGCCCCCCTCTCTCTCCCCCCGGCCCCCCTCTCTTCACACGGCCCCCCTCTCTCTCCACACGGCCCCTTTATCTCTCCCCACGGCCCCCCTCTCTCTCCCCACGGCCCCCCTCTCTCTCCCCACGGCCCCCCTCTCTTTCCCCCTGGCCCCCCTTTCTCTCCCCCCGGCCCCCCTCTTTCTCCCCACGGCCCCCCTCTCTCTCCCGCCGGCCCCCCTCTCTCTCCCCCCGGCCCCCCTCTCTCTCCCCCCGGCCCCCCTCTCTCTGCCCACGGCCCCCCTCTCTCTGCCCCCGGCCCCCCTCTCTCTGCTCTCGGCCCCCTCTCTCTGCCCCTGGCCCACCGCTCTCTGCCCCCGGCCCCCCTCTCTCTGCCCCCGGCACCCCTGTCTCTCCCCACGGCCCCCTGTCTCTCTCCCCACGGCCCCCCTCTCTCTCCCCACGGCCCCCCTCTCTCTCCCCACGGCCCCCCTCTCTCTCTCCACGGCCCCCTTCTCTCTCCCCACGGCCCCCCTCTCTCTACCACTGGCCCCCCTCTCTCTCGCCCCGGCCCCGCTCTCTCTCCCCCCGGCCCCCTCTCTCTCCCCGCAGCCCCCCTCTCTCTCCCCCCGGCCCCGCTCTCTCTGTCCCCGGCCCCCCTCTCTCTGCCCCTGGCCCACCTCTCTCTGCCCCCGGCCCCCCTCTCTCTGCCCCCGGCACCCCTGTCTCTCCCCCCGGCCCCTCTCTCTCTGCCCACGGCCCCCCTCTCTCTGCCCCCGGCCCCCCTCTCTCTGCCCTCGGCCCCCTCTCTCTGCCCCTGGCCCACCTCTCTCTGCCCCCGGCCCCCCTCTCTCTGCCCCCGGCACCCCTGTCTCTCCCCCCGGCCCCCCTCTCTCTGCCCACGGCCCCCCTCTCTCTGCCCCCGACCTCCCTCTCTCTGCCCTCGGCCCCCTCTCTCTGCCCCCGGCCCCCCTCTCTCTGCCCCCGGCCCCCCTCTCTCTCCCCTGGCCCCCCGTTATCTCTCCACGGCCCCCCTCTCTCTCCCCCGGCCCCCTCTCTCTCCCCGCAGCCCCCCTTTCTCTCCCCCCGGCCCCCCTCTCTCTCTCCCCGGCCCCCCTCTCTCTGCCCCCGGCCCACCTCTCTCTGCCCCCGGCCCCCCTCTCTCTGCCCCCGGCCCCCCTGTCTCTCCCCCCGGCCCCCCTCTCTCTGCCCACGGCCCCCCTTTCTCTGCCCCCGGCCCCCATCTCTCTCTCCACGGCCCCCTTCTCTCTCCCCACGGCCCCCCTCTCTCTACCACCGGCCCCCCTCTCTCTCGCCCCGGCCCCCCTCTCTCTCCCCCCGGCCCCCTCTCTCTCCCCGCAGCCCCCCTCTCTCTCCCCCCGGCCCCGCTCTCTCTGTCCCCGGCCCCCCTCTCTCTTCCCCTGGCCCACCTCTCTCTGCCCCCGGCCCCCCTCTCTCTGCCCCCGGCACCCCTGTCTCTCCCCCCGGCCCCCCTCTCTCTGCCCACGGCCCCCCACTCTCTGCCCCCGGCCCCCCTCTCTCTGCCCTCGGCCCCCTCTCTCTGCCCCCGGCCCCCCTCTCTCTGCCCCCGGCCCCCCTCACTCTCCCCCCAGCCCCCTTTATCTCCCCACGGCCCCCCTCTCTCTCCCCCCGGCCCCCTCTCTCTCCCCGCAGCCCCCCTCTCTCTGCCCCCGGCCCCCCTCTCTCTGTCCCCGGCCCCCCTCTCTCTGCCCCCGGCCCCCCTCTCTCTGCCCCCGGCCCCCCTCTCTCTCCCCCCGGCCCCCCTTTATCTCCCCACGGCCCCCCTCTCTCTCCCCCCGGCCCCCTCTCTCTCCCCGCAGCCCCCCTCTCTCTCCCCCCGGCCCCCCTCTCTCTGTCCCCGGCCCCCCTCTCTCTGCCCCCGGCCCACCTCTCTCTGCCCCCGGCCCCCCTCTCTCTCCCCCCGGCCCCCCTCTCTCTCTCCCCGGCCCCCCTCTCTCTCCCCCTGGCCCCCCTCTCTCTCCCACCGGACCCCCTCTCTCTCCCACCGGCCCCCCTCTCTCTCCCCCCGGGACCCGTCTCTCTCTCCCCGGCCCCCCTTTCTCTCCCCCCGGCCCCCCTCTCTCTCCACCCGGCCCCCCTCTCTCTCTTCCCGGCCCCCCTCTCTCTGCCCCCGGCCCCCCTCTCTCTGCCCCTGGCCCCCCTCTCTCTGCCCCCGGCCCACCTCTTTCTCCCCCCGGCCCCCCTGTCTCTCTCCCCGACCCCCCTCTCTCTCCCCCCGGCCCCCCTCTCTCTCCCCCCGGCCCCGCTCTCTCTGCCCCCGGCCCCCCTCTCTCTCCCCACGGCCCCCCTCTCTCTCCACACGGCACCCCTCTCTCTCCACACGGCCCCTTTATCTCTCCCCACGGCCTCCCTCTCTCTCCCCACGGCCCCCCTCTCTCTTCCCATGGCCCCCCTCTCTCTCCCCGCCCCCCTCTCTCTCCCCCCTGCCCCCCTCTCTCTACCCACGGCCCCCCTCTCTCTGCCCCCGGCCCCCCTCTCTCTGCCCCCGGCTCCCCTCTCTCTCCCCACAGCCCCCCTCTCTCTCCCCACTACCCCCCTCTCTCTCCCCACGGCCACCCTCTCTCTCCCCCGGCCCCCCTCTCTCTCCCAACGGCCCCCCTCTCTCTGCCCCCGGCCCCCCTCCCTCTGCCCCCGGCCCCCCTCTCTCTGCCCCCGGCCCCCCTCTCTCTCCCCCCGTCCCCCCTCTCTCTCCCCCCAGCCCCCCTCTCTCTCCCGCCAGCCCCCCTCTCTCTCCTCCCGGCCCCCCTCTCTCTCTCCCCGGCCCCCCTCTCTCTCCCTCCGGCCCCTCTCTCTCTCCCCCCGGCCCCACTCTCTCGGTCCCCGGCCCCCCTCTCTCTGCCCCTGGCCCACCTCTCTCTGCCCCCGGCCCCCCTCTCTCTGCCCACGGCACCCCTGTCTCTCCCCCCAGCCCCCCTCTCTCTGCCCACGGCCCCCCTCTCTCTGCCCCCGGCCCCCCTCTCTCTGCCCTCGGCCCCCCTCTCTCTGCCCCGGCCCCCTTCTCTCTCCCCCCGGCCCCACCTTTATCTCCCCACGGCCCCCCTCTCTCTCCCCCCAGCCCCCTCTCTCTCCCCGCAGCCCCACTCTCTCTCCCCCCGGCCCCCCTCTCTCTGTCCCCTGCCCCCCTCTCTCTGCCCCCGGCCCACCTCTCTCTGCCCCCGGCCCCCCTCTCTCTGCCCCCGGCCCCCCTGTCTCTCCCCCCGGCCCCCCTCTCTCTGCCCACGGCCCCCCTCTCTCTGCCCCCGGCCCCCATCTCTCGGCCCTCGGCCCCCCTCTCTCTGCCCCCGGCCCCCCTCTCTCTGCCCCCGGCCCTCCTCTCTCTCCCCCAGGCCCCCCTGTATCTCCCCAGGGCCCCCCTCTCTCTCCCCACGGTCCCCCTCTCTCTCCACGGCCCCCTTCTCTCTCCCCACGGCCCCCCTCTCTCTCCCACCGGCCCCCCTCTCTCTCGCCCTGGCCCCCACTCTCTCTCCCCCCGGCTCCCCTCTCTCTCCCCACGGCCCCCCTCTCTCTCCCCCCGGCCCCCCTCTCTCTCCCCCCGGCCCCCTTCTCTCTCCCCCGGCCCCCCTCTCTCTCCCCCCGGCCCCCCTCTCTCTGCCCCTGGCCCCCCTCTCTCTGCCCCCGGCCCCCCTCTCTCTGCCCTCGGCCACCCTCTCTCTGCCCCCGGCCCCCCTCTCTCTGCCCCCGGCCCCCCTCTCTCTCCCCCCGGCCCCCCTCTCTCTCCCCACGGCCCCCCTATCTCTCCCCACGGCCCCCCACTCTCTCCCCCACGGCCCCCCTCTCTCTCTCCACGGCCCCCTTCTCTCTCCCCACGGCCCCCCTCTCTCTCCCACCGGCCCCCCTCTCTCTCGCCCCGGCCCCACTCTCTCTCCCCCCGGCCCCCTCTCTCTCCCTGCAGCCCCCCTCTCTCTCCCCCGGCCCCCCTCTCTCTGTCCCCGGCCCCCCTCTCTCTGCCCCAGGCCCACCTCTCTCTGCCCCCGGCCCCCCTCTCTCTGCCCCCGGCCCCCCTGTCTCTCCCCCCGGCCCCCCTCTCTCTGCCCACGGCCCCCCTCTCTCTGCCCCCGGCCCCCCTCTCTCTCCCGCCAGCCCCCTTCTCTCTTCCCCCGGCCCCCCTCTCTCTCCCGCCGGCCCCTCTCTCTCTCCCCCCGGCCCCCATCTCTCTCCCGCCGGCAACCCTCTCTCTCCTGCCGGCCCCCCTCTCTCTCCCCCCGGCCCCCCTCTCTCTCCCCCCGGCCCCCCTCTCTCTCCCCCCGGCCCCCCTCTCTCACTTCCAGGCCCCCCTCTCTCTCCCCCCGGCCCCCCTCTCTCTCCCCCCGGCCCCCCTCTCTCTGCCCCCGGCCCCGCTCTCTATCCCACGGCCCCCCTCTCTCTGCACCCTGCCCCCCTCTCTCTCCCCCCGGCCCCCCTCTCTTCACACGGCCCCCCTCTCTCTCCACACGGCCCCTTTATCTCTCCCCACGGCCCCCCTCTCTCTCCCCACGGCCCCCCTCTCTCTCCCCACGGCCCCCCTCTCTTTCCCCCTGGCCCCCCTTTCTCTCCCCCCGGCCCCCCTCTTTCTCCCCACGGCCCCCCTCTCTCTCCCGCCGGCCCCCCTCTCTCTCCCCCCGGCCCCCCTCTCTCTCCCCCCGGCCCCCCTCTCTCTGCCCACGGCCCCCCTCTCTCTGCCCCCGGCCCCCCTCTCTCTGCTCTCGGCCCCCTCTCTCTGCCCCTGGCCCACCGCTCTCTGCCCCCGGCCCCCCTCTCTCTGCCCCCGGCACCCCTGTCTCTCCCCACGGCCCCCTGTCTCTCTCCCCACGGCCCCCCTCTCTCTCCCCACGGCCCCCCTCTCTCTCCCCACGGCCCCCCTCTCTCTCTCCACGGCCCCCTTCTCTCTCCCCACGGCCCCCCTCTCTCTACCACTGGCCCCCCTCTCTCTCGCCCCGGCCCCGCTCTCTCTCCCCCCGGCCCCCTCTCTCTCCCCGCAGCCCCCCTCTCTCTCCCCCCGGCCCCGCTCTCTCTGTCCCCGGCCCCCCTCTCTCTGCCCCTGGCCCACCTCTCTCTGCCCCCGGCCCCCCTCTCTCTGCCCCCGGCACCCCTGTCTCTCCCCCCGGCCCCTCTCTCTCTGCCCACGGCCCCCCTCTCTCTGCCCCCGGCCCCCCTCTCTCTGCCCTCGGCCCCCTCTCTCTGCCCCTGGCCCACCTCTCTCTGCCCCCGGCCCCCCTCTCTCTGCCTCTGCCCCCGGCCCCCCTCTCTCTGCCCCCGGCACCCCTGTCTCTCCCCCCGGCCCCCCTCTCTCTGCCCACGGCCCCCCTCTCTCTGCCCCCGACCTCCCTCTCTCTGCCCTCGGCCCCCTCTCTCTGCCCCCGGCCCCCCTCTCTCTGCCCCCGGCCCCCCTCTCTCTCCCCCGGCCCCCCGTTATCTCTCCACGGCCCCCCTCTCTCTCCCCCCGGCCCCCTCTCTCTCCCCGCAGCCCCCCTTTCTCTCCCCCCGGCCCCCCTCTCTCTCTCCCCGGCCCCCCTCTCTCTGCCCCCGGCCCACCTCTCTCTGCCCCCGGCCCCCCTCTCTCTGCCCCCGGCCCCCCTGTCTCTCCCCCCGGCCCCCCTCTCTCTGCCCACGGCCCCCCTTTCTCTGCCCCCGGCCCCCATCTCTCGGCCCTCGGCCCCCCTCTCTCTGCCCCCGGCCCCCCTCTCTCTGCCCCCGGCCCCCCTCTCTCTCCCCCTGGCCCCCTCTATCTCCCCACGGCCCCCCTCTCTCTCCCCACGGCCCCCCTCTCTCTCTCCACTGCCCCCTTCTCTCTCCCCACGGCCCCCCTCTCTCTCCCACTGGCCCCCCTCTCTCTCGCCCTGGCCCCCACTCTCTCTCCCCCCGGCTCCCCTCTCTCTCCCCACGGCCCCCCTCTCTCTCCCCCCGGCCCCCCTCTCTCTTCCCCCGGCCCCCTTCTCTCTCCCCCCGGCCCCCCTCTCTCTCCCCCCGGCCCCCCTCTCTCTGCCCCTGGCCCCCCTCTCTCTGACCCCGGCCCCCCTCTCTCTGCACTCGGCCACCCTCTCTCTGCCCCTGGCCCCCCTCTCTCTGCCCCCGGCCCCCCTCTCTCTCCCCCCGGCCCCCCTCTCTCTCCCCACGGCCCCCCTCTCTCTCTCCACGGCCCCCTTCTCTCTCCCCACGGCCCCCCTCTCTCTCCCACCGGCCCCCCTCTCTCTCGCCCCGGCCCCACTCTCTCTCCCCCCGGCCCCCTCTCTCTCCCTGCAGCCCCCCTCTCTCTCCCCCCGGCCCCCCTCTCTCTGTCCCCGGCCCCCCTCTCTCTGCCCCAGGCCCACCTCTCTCTGCCCCCGGCCCCCCTCTCTCTGCCCCCGGCCCCCCTGTCTCTCCCCCCGGCCCCCCTCTCTCTGCCCACGGCCCCCCTCTCTCTGCCCCCGGCCCCCCTCTCTCTGCCCCCGGCCCCCCTCTCTCTCCCCCCGGCCCCCCTCTCTCTCCCCCCGGCCCCCCTCTCTCTCCCGCCAGCCCCCTTCTCTCTTCCCCCGGCCCCCCTCTCTCTCCCGCCGGCCCCTCTCTCTCTCCCCCCGGCCCCCATCTCTCTCCCGCCGGCAACCCTCTCTCTCCTGCCGGCCCCCCTCTCTCTCCCCCCGGCCCCCCTCTCTCTCCCCCCGGCCCCCCTCTCTCTCCCCCCGGCCCCCCTCTCTCACTTCCAGGCCCCCCTCTCTCTCCCCCCGGCCCCCCTCTCTCTCCCCCCGGCCCCCCTCTCTCTGCCCCCGGCCCCCCTCTCTATCCCACGGCCCCCCTCTCTCTGCACCCTGCCCCCCTCTCTCTCCCCCCGGCCCCCCTCTCTTCACACGGCCCCCCTCTCTCTCCACACGGCCCCTTTATCTCTCCCCACGGCCCCCCTCTCTCTCCCCACGGCCCCCCTCTCTCTCCCCACGGCCCCCCTCTCTTTCCCCCTGGCCCCCCTTTCTCTCCCCCCGGCCCCCCTCTTTCTCCCCACGGCCCCCCTCTCTCTCCCGCCGGCCCCCCTCTCTCTCCCCCCGGCCCCCCTCTCTCTCCCCCCGGCCCCCCTCTCTCTGCCCACGGCCCCCCTCTCTCTGCCCCCGGCCCCCCTCTCTCTGCTCTCGGCCCCCTCTCTCTGCCCCTGGCCCACCGCTCTCTGCCCCCGGCCCCCCTCTCTCTGCCCCCGGCACCCCTGTCTCTCCCCACGGCCCCCTGTCTCTCTCCCCACGGCCCCCCTCTCTCTCCCCACGGCCCCCCTCTCTCTCCCCACGGCCCCCCTCTCTCTCTCCACGGCCCCCTTCTCTCTCCCCACGGCCCCCCTCTCTCTACCACTGGCCCCCCTCTCTCTCGCCCCGGCCCCGCTCTCTCTCCCCCCGGCCCCCTCTCTCTCCCCGCAGCCCCCCTCTCTCTCCCCCCGGCCCCGCTCTCTCTGTCCCCGGCCCCCCTCTCTCTGCCCCTGGCCCACCTCTCTCTGCCCCCGGCCCCCCTCTCTCTGCCCCCGGCACCCCTGTCTCTCCCCCCGGCCCCTCTCTCTCTGCCCACGGCCCCCCTCTCTCTGCCCCCGGCCCCCCTCTCTCTGCCCTCGGCCCCCTCTCTCTGCCCCTGGCCCACCTCTCTCTGCCCCCGGCCCCCCTCTCTCTGCCCCCGGCACCCCTGTCTCTCCCCCCGGCCCCCCTCTCTCTGCCCACGGCCCCCCTCTCTCTGCCCCCGACCTCCCTCTCTCTGCCCTCGGCCCCCTCTCTCTGCCCCCGGCCCCCCTCTCTCTGCCCCCGGCCCCCCTCTCTCTCCCCCGGCCCCCCGTTATCTCTCCACGGCCCCCCTCTCTCTCCCCCCGGCCCCCTCTCTCTCCCCGCAGCCCCCCTTTCTCTCCCTCCGGCCCCCCTCTCTCTCTCCCCGGCCCCCCTCTCTCTGCCCCCGGCCCACCTCTCTCTGCCCCCGGCCCCCCTCTCTCTGCCCCCGGCCCCCCTGTCTCTCCCCCCGGCCCCCCTCTCTCTGCCCACGGCCCCCCTTTCTCTGCCCCCGGCCCCCATCTCTCGGCCCTCGGCCCCCCTCTCTCTGCCCCCGGCCCCCCTCTCTCTGCCCCCGGCCCCCCTCTCTCTCCACCTGGCCCCCTCTATCTCCCCACGGCCCCCCTCTCTCTCCCCACGGCCCCCCTCTCTCTCTCCACTGCCCCCTTCTCTCTCCCCACGGCCCCCCTCTCTCTCCCACTGGCCCCCCTCTCTCTCGCCCTGGCCCCCACTCTCTCTCCCCCCGGCTCCCCTCTCTCTCCCCACGGCCCCCCTCTCTCTCCCCCCGGCCCCCCTCTCTCTTCCCCCGGCCCCCTTCTCTCTCCCCCCGGCCCCCCTCTCTCTCCCCCCGGCCCCCCTCTCTCTGCCCCTGGCCCCCCTCTCTCTGACCCCGGCCCCCCTCTCTCTGCACTCGGCCACCCTCTCTCTGCCCCTGGCCCCCCTCTCTCTGCCCCCGGCCCCCCTCTCTCTCCCCCCGGCCCCCCTCTCTCTCCCCACGGCCCCCCTCTCTCTCTCCACGGCCCCCTTCTCTCTCCCCACGGCCCCCCTCTCTCTCCCACCGGCCCCCCTCTCTCTCGCCCCGGCCCCCCTCTCTCTCCCCACGGCCCCCCTCTCTCTGCCCCCGACCTCCCTCTCTCTGCCCTCGGCCCCCTCTCTCTGCCCCCGGCCCCCCTCTCTCTGCCCCCGGCCCCCCTCTCTCTCCCCCGGCCCCCCGTTATCTCTCCACGGCCCCCCTCTCTCTCCCCCCGGCCCCCTCTCTCTCCCCGCAGCCCCCCTTTCTCTCCCCCCGGCCCCCCTCTCTCTCTCCCCGGCCCCCCTCTCTCTGCCCCCGGCCCACCTCTCTCTGCCCCCGGCCCCCCTCTCTCTGCCCCCGGCCCCCCTGTCTCTCCCCCCGGCCCCCCTCTCTCTGCCCACGGCCCCCCTTTCTCTGCCCCCGGCCCCCATCTCTCGGCCCTCGGCCCCCCTCTCTCTGCCCCCGGCCCCCCTCTCTCTGCCCCCGGCCCCCCTCTCTCTCCCCCTGGCCCCCTCTATCTCCCCACGGCCCCCCTCTCTCTCCCCACGGCCCCCCTCTCTCTCTCCACTGCCCCCTTCTCTCTCCCCACGGCCCCCCTCTCTCTCCCACTGGCCCCCCTCTCTCTCGCCCTGGCCCCCACTCTCTCTCCCCCCGGCTCCCCTCTCTCTCCCCACGGCCCCCCTCTCTCTCCCCCCGGCCCCCCTCTCTCTTCCCCCGGCCCCCTTCTCTCTCCCCCCGGCCCCCCTCTCTCTCCCCGCGGCCCCCCTCTCTCTGCCCCTGGCCCCCCTCTCTCTGACCCCGGCCCCCCTCTCTCTGCACTCGGCCACCCTCTCTCTGCCCCTGGCCCCCCTCTCTCTGCCCCCGGCCCCCCTCTCTCTCCCCCCGGCCCCCCTCTCTCTCCCCACGGCCCCCCTCTCTCTCTCCACGGCCCCCTTCTCTCTCCCCACGGCCCCCCTCTCTCTCCCACCGGCCCCCCTCTCTCTCGCCCCGGCCCCCCTCTCTCTCCCCCCGGCCCCCCTCTCTCTGTCCCCGGCCCCCCTCTCTCTGCCCCCGGCCCACCTCTCTCTGCCCCCGGACCCCCTCTCTCTGCCCCCGGCCCCCCTGTCTCTCCCCCCGGCCCCCCTCTCTCTGCCCACGGCCCCCCTCTCTCTGCCCACGGCCCCCCTCTCTCTGCCCCCTACCCCCCTCTCTCTGCCCCCGGGCCCCCCTCTCTCTCCCCCCGGCCCCTCTCTCTCTATCCCCGGTTCCCCTCTCTCTCCCCCTGGCCCCCCTCTCTCTCCCGCCGGACCCCCTCTCTCTCCAACCGGCCCCCCTCTCTCTCCCCCCGGCCCCCCTCTCTCTCTCCCCGGCCCCCCTTTCTCTCCCCCCGGCCCCCCTCTCTCTCCCCCCGGCCCCCCTCTCTCTCTTCCCGGCCCCCCTCTCTCTGCCCCCGGCCCCCCTCTCTCTGCCCCCGGCCCCCCTCTCTCTGCCCCCGGCCCCCCTCTTTCTCCCCCGGGCCCCCCTGTCTCTCTCCCCGGCCCCCCTCTCTCTCCCCCCGGCCCCCCTCTCTCTCCCCCCAGCCCCGCTCTCTCTGCCCCCGGCCCCCCTCTCTCTCCCCACGCCCCCCCTCTCTCTCCACACGGCCCCCCTCTCTCTCCACACGGCCCCTTTCTCTCTCCCCACGGCCCCCCTCTCTCTCCCCACGGCCCCCCTCTCTCTTCCCATGGCCACCCTCTCTCTACCCGCCCCCCTCTCTCTCCCCCCTGCCCCCCTCTCTCTCCCCACGGCCCCCCTCTCTCTCCCCACGACCACCCTCTCTCTCCCCCCGGCCCCCCTCTCTCTCCCCACGGCCCCCCTCTCTCTGCCCCCGGCCCCCCTCTCTCTGCCTCCAGCTCCCCTCTCTCTCCACACAGCCCCCCACTCTCTCCCCAAGGCCCCCCTCTCTCTCCCCACGGCCACCCTCTCTCTCCCCCCGGCCCCCCTCTCTCTACCAACGGCCCCCCTCTCTCTGCCCCCGGCCCCCCTCCCTCTGCCCCCGGCCCCCCTCTCTCTGCCCCCGGCCCCCCTCTCTCTCCCCCCGGCCCCCCTCTCTCTCCCCCCGGCCACCCTCTCTTTCCCGCCAGCCACCCTCTCTCTCCCCCCGGCCCCCATCTCTCTCCCGCCGGCCCCTCTCTTTCTCCCCTCGGCCCCCCTCTCTCTCCCGCCGGCAGCCCTCTCTCTCCTGCCGGCCCCCCTCTCTCTCCCCCCGGCCCCCCTCTCTCTCCCCCCAGCCCCCCTCTCTCTCCCCCCGGCCCCCCTCTCTCTCCCCCCGGCCCCCCTCTCTCTGCCCCCAGCCCCCCTCTCTATCCCCCCGGCCCCCCTCTCTCTGCCCCCGGCCCCCCTCTCTCTCCCCCCTGCCCCCCTCTCTCTTCACACGGCCCCCCTCTCTCTCCACACGGCCCCTTTCTCTCTACCCACGGCCCCCCTCTCTCTCCCCACGGCCCCCCTCTCTCTACCCACGGCCCCCCTCTCTCTCCCCACGGCCCCCTCTCTTTCCCCCTGGCCCCCCTCTCTCTCCCCCCGGACCCCTCTTTCTCCCACGGCCCCCCTCTCTCTCCCGCCGGCCCCCTCTCCTCCCCCCGGCTCCCCTCCCTCTCACCACGGCCCCTCTCTCTCTCCCCACAGCCCCCCACTCTCTCTCCCCGGCCCCCTCTCTCTTCCCCCGGCCCCCCTCTCTCTCTCCCCGGCCCCCCCTCTCTCTCCCCGGCCCCCTTCTCTCTGCCCCCGGCCCCCCTCTCTCTGCCCCCGGCCCCCCTCTCTCTGCCCTCGGCCCCCCTCTCTCTGCCCCCGGTCCCCCTCTCTCTGCCCACGGCCCCCCTCTCTCTCCCCACGGCCCCCCTCTCTCTCCCCCCGGCCCCCCTCTTTCTCCCCACGGCCCCCCTCTCTCTCCCGCCGGCCCCCCTCTCTATCCGCCCGGCTCCCCTCTCTCTCCCCACGGCCCCCCTCTCTCTCCCCAGGGCCCCCCTCTCTCTCTCCCCGGCCCCCCTCTCTCTCCCCCGGCCCCCCTCTCTCTCCCCCCGGCCCCCCTCTCTCTGCCCCCGGCCCCCCTCTCTCTGCCCTCGGCCCCCCTCTCTCTGCCCCCGGCCCCCCTCTCTCTGCCCCCGGCCCCCCTCTCTCTCCCCCCGGCCCACCTCTCTCTCCCCACGGCCCCCCTTTCTCTCCCAGGGCCCCCTCTCTCTCCCCACGGCCCCCCTTTCTCTCCCCACGGCCCCCCTCTCTCTCCCCACCGCCCCCCTCTCTCTCTCCACGGCCCCCTTCTCTCTCCACACGGCCCCCCTCTCTCTCCCACTGGCCCGCCTCTCTCTCTCCCCGGCCCCCCTCTCTCTCCCCCCGGCCCCCTCTCTCTCACCGCAGCCCCCCTCTCTCTCCCCCCGGCCCCCCTCTCTCTTCCCCCGGCCCCCCTCTCTCTGCCCCCCGGCCCCCCTCTCTCTCCCCCTGGCCCCCCTCTCTCTCCCGCCAGCCCGCCTCTCTCTCCCGACGGCCCCCCTCTCTCTCCCACCGGCCCCCCTCTCTCTCCCGCCGGCCCCCCTCTCTCTCCCCCCGGCCCCCCTCTCTCTCTTCCCGGCCCCCCTCTCTCTGCCCCCAGCCCCCCTCTCTCGGCCCCCGGCCCCCCTCTCTCTGCCCCCGGCCCCCCTCTCTCTCCCCCCGGCCCCTCTCGCTCTCTCCCCGGCCCCCCTCTTTCTCCCCACGGCCCCCCTCTCTCTCCCCACGGCCCCCCTCTCTCTCCCCACGGCCCCCCTCTCTCTCCCACCGGCCCCCCTCTCTCTCGCCCCGGCCCCCCTCTCTCTGCCCCCGGGCCCCCCTCTCGCTCCCCCCGGCCCCCCTCTCTCTCTCCCCGGCCCCCCTCTCTCTCCCCCTGGCCCCCGTCTCTCTCCCGCCAGACCCCCTCTCTCTCCCACCGGCCCCCCTCTCTCTCCCCCCGCCCCCCTCTCTCTCTCCCCGGCCCCCCTTTCTCTCCCCCCGGCCCCCCTCTCTCTCCCCCCGGCCCCACTCTCTCTCTTCCCGGCCCCCCTCTCTCTGCCACCGGCCCCCCTCTCTCTGCCCCCGGCCCCCCTCTCTCTGCCCCCGGCCCCCCTGTCTCTCTCCCCGGCCCCCCACTCTCTCCCCCCGGCCCCCCTCTCTCTCCCCCCTGCCCCGCTCTCTCTGCCCCCGGCCCCCCTCTCTCTCCCCACGGCCCCCCTCTCTCTCCACACGGCCCCCCTCTCTCTTCCCATGGCCCCCCTCTCTCTCCCCGCCCCCCTCTCTCTCTCCCCTGCCCCCTTCTCTCTCCCCACGGCCCCCCTCTCTCTGCCCCCGCCCGCCCTCTCTCTGCCCCCGGCTCCCCTCTCTCTCCCCACAGCCCCCCTCTCTCTCCCCACGGCCCCCCTCTCTCTCCCCACGGCCACCCCTCTCTCTCCCCCGGCCCCCCTCTCTCTCCCAACGGCCCCCCTCTCTCTGCCCCCGGCCCCCCTCCCTCTGCCCCGGCCCCCCTCTCTCTGCCCCCGGCCCCCCTCTCTCTCCCCCCGGCCCCCCTCTCTCTCCCCCTGGCCCCCCTCTCTCTCTCTTGCCAGCCCCCCTCTCTCTCCCCCCGCCCACCTCTCTCTCCCGCCGGCCCCTCTCTCTCTCCCCCCGGCCCCCCTCTCTCTCCCGCCAGCAGCCCTCTCTCTCCTGCCGGCCCCCCTCTCTCTCCCCCCGGCCCCCTCTCTCTCCCCCCGGCCCCCCTCTCTCTCCCCCCGGCCCCCCTCTCTCTCTTCCAGGCCCCCCTCTCTCTCCCCCCGGCCCCCCTCTCTCTCCCCCCGGCCCCCCTCTCTCTGCCCCCGGCCCCCTCTCTATCCCCCCGGCCCCCCTCTCTCTCCCCCCTGGCCCCCCTCTCTCTCCCCCTGGCCCCCCTCTCTCTCCCGCCAGCCCGCCTCTCTCTCCCGCCGGCCCCCCTCTCTCTCCCCCCGGCCCTCCTCTCTCTCCCCCCGGCCCCCCTCTCTCTCTTCCCGGCCCCCCTCTCTCTGCCCCCGGCCCCCCTCTCTCGGCCCCCGGCCCCCCTCTCTCTGCCCCCGGCCCCCCTCTCTCTCCCCCCGGCCCCTCTCGCTCTCTCCCCGGCCCCCCTCTTTCTCCCCACGGCCCCCCTCTCTCTCCCGCCAGCCCCCCTCTCTCTCCCCCCGGCTCCCCTCTCTCTCCCCACGGCCCCCCTCTCTCTCCACACGGCCCCCCTCTCTCTCCCACGGCCCCCCCTCTCTCGCCCCGGCCCCCCTCTCTCTGCCCCCGGGCCCCCCTCTCGCTCGCCCCGGCCCCCCTCTCTCTCTCCCCGGCCCCCCTCTCTCTCCCCCTGGCCCCCCTCTCTCTCTCCCCAGCCCCCCTTTCTCTCCCCCCGGCCCCCCTCTCTCTCCCCCCGGCCCCCCTCTCTCTCTTCCCGGCCCCCCTCTCTCTGCCCCCGGCCCCCCTCTCTCGGCCCCCGGCCCCCCTCTCTCTGCCCCCGGCCCCCCTCTCTCTCCCCCCGGCCCCTCTCGCTCTCTCCCCGGCCCCCCTCTTTCTCCCCACGGCCCCCCTCTCTCTCCCGCCAGCCCCCCTCTCTCTCCCCCCGGCTCCCCTCTCTCTCCCCACGGCCCCCCTCTCTCTCCACACGGCCCCCCTCTCTCTCCCACGGCCCCCCTCTCTCTCGCCCCGGCCCCCCTCTCTCTGCCCCCGGGCCCCCCTCTCGCTCGCCCCGGCCCCCCTCTCTCTCTCCCCGGCCCCCCTCTCTCTCCCCCTGGCCCCCCTCTCTCTCCCGCCGGACCCCCTCTCTCTCCCACTGGCCCCCCTCTCTCTCCCCCCGCCCCCCTCTCTCTCTCCCCGGCCCCCCTTTCTCTCCCCCCGGCCCCCCTCTCTCTCCCCCCGGCCCCACTCTCTCTCTTCCCAGCCCCCCTCTCTCTGCCACCGGCCCCCCTCTCTCTGCCCCCGGCCCCCCTCTCTCTGCCCCCGGCCCCCCTGTCTCTCTCCCCGGCCCCCCTCTCTCTCCCCCCGGCCCCCCTCTCTCTCCCCCCGGCCCCGCTCTCTCTGCCCCCGGCCCCCCTCTCTCTCCCCACGGCCCCCCTCTCTCTCCACACGGCCCCCCTCTCTCTTCCCATGGCCCCCCTCTCTCTCCCCGCCCCCCTCTCTCTCCCCCCTGCCCCCCTCTCTCTCCCCACGGCCCCCCTCTCTCTGCCCCCGGCCCCCCTCTCTCTGCCCCCGGCTCCCCTCTCTCTCCCCACAGCCCCCCTCTCTCTCCCCACGGCCCCCCTCTCTCTCCCCACGGCCACCCTCTCTCTCCCCCCGGCCCCCCTCTCTCTCCCAACGGCCCCCCTCTCTCTGCCCCCGGCCCCCCTCCCTCTGCCCCCGGCCCCCCTCTCTCTGCCCCCGGCCCCGCTCTCTCTCCCCCGGCCCCCCTCTCTCTCCCCCTGGCCCCCCTCTCTCTCTTGCCAGCCCCCCTCTCTCTCCCCCCGGCCCACCTCTCTCTCCCGCCGGCCCCTCTCTCTCTCCCCCCGGCCCCCCTCTCTCTCCCGCCAGCAGCCCTCTCTCTCCTGCCGGCCCCCCTCTCTCTCCACCCGGCCCCCTCTCTCTCCCCCCGGCCCCCCTCTCTCTCCCCCCGGCCCCCCTCTCTCTCTTCCAGGCCCCCCTCTCTCTCCCCCCGGCCCCCCTCTCTCTCCCCCCGGCCCCCCTCTCTCTGCCCCCGGCCCCCTCTCTATCCCCCCGGCCCCCCTCTCTCTGCCCCCGGCCCCCCTCTCTGTCCCCCCGGCCCCCCTCTCTCTTCACACGGCCCCCCTCTCTCTCCACACGGCCCCTTTCTCTCTCCCCACGGCCCCCTCTCTCTCCCCACGGCCCCCTCTCTCTACCCACGGCCCCCCTCTCTCTCCCCACGGCCCCCCTCTCTTTCCCCCTGGCCCCCCTCTCTCTCCCCCCGGCCCCCCTCTTTCTCCCCACGGCCCCCCTCTCTCTCCCGCCGGCCCCCCTCTCTCTGCCCCCGGCTCCCCTCTCTCTCCCCACGGCCCCTCTCTCTCTCCCCACGGCCCCCCTCTCTCTCTCCCCGGCCCCCATCTCTCCCCCCGGCCCCCCTCTCTCTCCCCCCGGCCCCCCTCTCTCTCCTCCCGGCCCCCTTCTCTCTGCCCCCGGCCCCCCTCTCTCTGCCCCCGGCCCCCCTCTCTCTGCCCTCGGCCCCCCTCTCTCTGCCCCCGGCCCCCCTCTCTCTGCCCACGGCCCCCCTCTCTCTCCCCACGGCCCCCCTCTCTTTCCCCCTGGCCCCCTCTCTCTACCCGCCCCCCTCTCTCTCCCCACTGCCCCCCTCTCTCTCCCCACGGCCCCCCTCTCTCTGCCCCCGGCCCTCCTCTCTCTGCCCCCGGCTCCCCTCTCTCTCCCCACAGCCCCCCTCTCTCTCCCCACGGCCCCCCTCTCTCTCCCCACGGCCACCCTCTCTCTCCCCCCGGCCCCACTCTCTCTCCCAACGGCCCCCCTCTCTCTGCCCCCGGCCCCCCTCCCTCTGCCCCCGGCCCCCCTCTCTCCGCCCCCTGCCCCCGTCTCTCTCCCCCCGGCCCCCCTCTCTCTCCCCCTGGCCCCCCTCTCTCTCCCGCCAGCCCCCCTCTCTCTCCCCCCGGCCCCCCTCTCTCTCCCCACGGCCCCCCTCTCTCTCCACACGGCCCCCCTCTCTCTTCCCATGGCCCCCCTCTCTCTTCCCGCCCCCCTCTCTCTCCCCCCTGCCCCCTCTCTCTCCCCAAGGCCCCCCTCTCTCTGCCCCCGGCCCCCCTCTCTCTGCCCCCGGCTCCCCTCTCTCTCCCCACAGCCCCCCTCTCTCTCCCCACGGCCCCCCTCTCTCTCCCCACGGCCACCCTCTCTCTCCCCCCGGCCCCCCTCTCTCTCCCAACGGCCCCCCTCTCTCTGCCCCCGGCCCCCCTCCCTCTGCCCCCGGCCCCCCTCTATCTGCCCCCGGCCCCCCTCTCTCTCCCCCCGGCCCCCCTCTCTCTCCCCCTGGCCCCCCTCTCTCTCTTGCCAGCCCCCCTCTCTCTCCCCCCGGCCCACCTCTCTCTCCCGCCGGCCCCTCTCTCTCTCCCCCCGGCCCCCCTCTCTCTCCCGCCGGCAGCCTTCTCTCTCCTGCCGGCCCCCCTCTCTCTCCCCCCGGCCCCCTCTCTCTCCCCCCGGCCCCTCTCTCTCTCCCCCCGGCCCCCCTCTCTCTCTTCCAGGCCCCCCTCTCTCTCCCCCCGGCCCCCCTCTCTCTCCCCCCGGCCCCCCTCTCTCTGCCCCCGGCCCCCTCTCTATCCCCCCGGCCCCCCTCTCTCTGCCCCCGGCCCCCCTCTCTCTCCCCCCGGCCCCCCTCTCTCTTCACACGGCCCCCCTCTCTCTCCACACGGCCCCTTTCTCTCTCCCCACGGCCCCCCTCTCTCTCCCCACGGCCCCCCTCTCTCTACCCACGGCCCCCCTCTCTCTCCCGCCGGCCCCCCTCTCTCTCCCCCCGGCTCCCCTCTCTCTCCCCACCGCCCCTCTCTCTCTCCCCACGGCCCCCCTCTCTCTCTCCCCGGCCCCCATCTCTCCCGCCGGCCCCCCTCTCTCTCCCCCCGGCCCCCCTCTCTCTCCTCCCGGCCCCCTTCTCTCTGTCCCCGGCCCCCCTCTCTCTGCCCCCGGCCCCCCTCTCTCTGCCCTCGGCCCCCCTCTCTCTGCCCCCGGCCCCCCTCTCTCTGCCCACGGCCCCCCTCTCTCTCCCCACGGCCCCCCTCTCTTTCCCCCTGGCCCCCTCTCTCTCCCCGCCCCCCTCTCTCTCCCCACTGCCCCCCTCTCTCTCCCCACGGCCCCCCTCTCTCTGCCCCCGGCCCCCCTCTCTCTGCCCCCGGCTCCCCTCTCTCTCCCCACAGCCCCCCTCTCTCTCCCCACGGCCCCCCTCTCTCTCCCCACGGCCACCCTCTCTCTCCCCCCGGCCCCCCTCTCTCTCCCAACGGCCCCCCTCTCTCTGCCCCCGGCCCCCCTCCCTCTGCCCCCGGCCCCCCTCTCTCCGCCCCCTGCCCCCCTCTCTCTCCCCCCGGCCCCCCTCTCTCACCCCCTGGCCCCCCTCTCTCTCCCGCCAGCCCCCCTCTCTCTCCCCCCGGCCCCCCTCTCTCTCCCGCCGGCCCCTCTCTCTCTCCCCCCAGCCCCCCTCTCTCTCCCGCCGGCAGCCCTCTCTCTCCTGCCGGACCCCCTCTCTCTCCCCCCGGCCCCCTCTCTCTCCCCCCGGCCCCCCTCTCTCTCCCCCCGGCCCCCCTCTCTCTCTTCCAGGCCCCCCTTTCTCTCACCCCGGCCCCCCTCTCTCTCCCCCCGGCCCCCCTCTCTCTGCCCCCGGCCCCCCTCTTTCTCCCCACGGCCCCCATCTCTCTCCCGCCGGCCCCCCTCTCTCTCCCCCCGGCTCCCCTCTCTCTCCCCACGGCCCCTCTCTCTCTCCCCACGGCCCCCCTCTCTCTCTCCCCGGCCCCCATCTCTCCCGCCGGCCCCCCTCTCTCTCCCCCAGGCCCCCCTCTCTCTCCTCCCGGCCCCCTTCTCTCTGCCCCCGGCACCCCTCTCTCTGCCCCCGGCCCCCCTCTCTCTGCCCTCGGCCCCCCTCTCTCTGCCCCCGGCCCCCCTCTCTCTGCCCACGCCCCCCTCTCTCTCCCCACGGCCCCCCTCTCTTTCCCCCTGGCCCCCTCTCTCTCCCCGCCCCCCTCTCTCTCCCCACTGCCCCCCTCTCTCTCCCCACGGCCCCCCTCTCTCTGCCCCCGGCCCCCCTCTCTCTGCCCCCGGCTCCCCTCTCTCTCCCCACAGCCCCCCTCTCTCTCCCCACGGCCCCCCTCTCTCTCCCCACGGCCACCCTCTCTCTGCCCCCGGCCCCCCTCCCTCTGCCCCCGGCCCCCCTCTCTCCGCCCCCTGCCCCCCTCTCTCTCCCCCCGGCCCCCCTCTCTCTCCCCCTGGCCCCCCTCTATCTCCCGCCAGCCCCCCTCTCTCTCCCCCCGGCCCCCCTCTCTCTCCCGCCGGCCCCTCTCTCTCTCCCCCCGGCCCCCCTCTCTCTCCCGCCGGCAGCCCTCTCTCTCCTGCCGGACCCCCTCTCTCTCCCCCCGGCCCCCTCTCTCTCCCCCCGGCCCCCCTCTCTCTCCCCCCGGCCCCCCTCTCTCTCTTCCAGGCCCCCTTTCTCTCACCCCGGCCCCCCTCTCTCTCCCCCCGGCCCCCCTCTCTCTGCCCCCGGCCCCCCTCTCTATCCCCCCGGCCCCCCTCTCTCTGCCCCCGGCCCCCCTCTCTCTCCCCCCGGCCCCCCTCTCTCTTCACACGGCCCCCCTCTCTCTCCACACGGCCCCTTTCTTTCTCCCCACGGCCCCCCTCTCTCTCCCCACGGCCCCCCTCTCTCTACCCACGGCCCCCCTCTCTCTCCCCACTGCCCCCCTCTCTTTCCCGCCGGCCCCCCTCTCTCTCCCCCCGGCTCCCCTCTCTCTCCACACGGCCCCTCTCTCTCTCTCTCCCCACGCTCTCCCCACGGCCCCCCTCTCTCTCTCCCCGGCCCCCCTCTCTCTCCCCCCGGCCCCCCTCTCTCTCCCCCCGACCCCCCTCTCTCTCCTCCCGTCCCCCTTCTCTCTGCCCCCGGCCCCCCTCTCTCTGCCCACGGCCCCCCTCTCTCTCCCCACGGCCCCCCTCTCTTTCCCCCTGGCCCCCCTCTCTCTCCCCCCGGCCCCCCTCTTTCTCCCCACGGCCCCCCTCTCTCTCCCGCCGGCCCCCCTCTCTCTCCGCCCGGCTCCCCTCTCTCTCCCCACGGCCCCCCTCTCTCTCCCCATGGCCCCCCTGTCTCTCTCCCCGGCCCCCCTCTCTCTCCCCCCGGCCCCCCTCTCTCTCCCCCCGGCCCCCTTCTCTCTGCCCCCGGCCCCCCTCTCTCTGCCCCCGGCCCCCCTCTCTCTGCCCTCGGCCCCCCTCTCTCTGCCCCTGGCCCCCCTCTCTCTGCCCCCGGCCCCCCTCTCTCTCCCCCCGGCCCCCCTCTCTCTCCCCACGGCCCCCCTCTCTCTCCCCACAGCCCCCCTCTCTCTCCCCACGGCCCCCCTCTCTCTCCCCACGGCCCCCCTCTCTCTCCCCACCGCCCCCCTCTCTCTCTCCACGGCCCCCTTCTCTCTCCACACGGCCCCCCTCTCTCTCCCACTGGCCCGCCTCTCTCTCTCCCCGGCCCCCCTCTCTCTCCCCCCGGCCCCCTCTCTCTCACCGCAGCCCCCCTCTCTCTCACCCCGGCCCCCCTCTCTCTGCCCCCGGCTCCCCTCTCTCTGCCCCCGGCCCCCCTCTCTCTGCCCCCTAGGCCCCCCTCTCTCTCCCCCCGGCCCCCCTCTCTCTCCCGCCGGCCCCTCTCTCTCTCCCCCCGGCCCCCCTCTCTCTCCCGCCGGCAGCCCTCTCTCTCCTGCCGGACCCCCTCTCTCTCCCCCCGGCCCCCTCTCTCTCCCCCCGGCCCCCCTCTCTCTCCCCCCGGCCCCCCTCTCTCTCTTCCAGGCCCCCCTTTCTCTCACCCCGGCCCCCCTCTCTCTCCCCCCGGCCCCCCTCTCTCTGCCCCCGGCCCCCCTCTCTATCCCCCCGGCCCCCCTCTCTCTGCCCCCGGCCCCCCTCTCTCTCCCCCCGGCCCCCCTCTCTCTTCACACGGCCCCCCTCTCTCTCCACACGGCCCCTTTCTTTCTCCCCACGGCCCCCCTCTCTCTCCCCACGGCCCCCCTCTCTCTACCCACGGCCCCCCTCTCTCTCCCCACTGCCCCCCTCTCTTTCCCGCCGGCCCCCCTCTCTCTCCCCCCGGCTCCCCTCTCTCTCCACACGGCCCCTCTCTCTCTCTCTCCCCACGCTCTCCCCACGGCCCCCCTCTCTCTCTCCCCGGCCCCCCTCTCTCTCCCCCCGACCCCCCTCTCTCTCCTCCCGTCCCCCTTCTCTCTGCCCCCGGCCCCCCTCTCTCTGCCCACGGCCCCCCTCTCTCTCCCCACGGCCCCCCTCTCTTTCCCCCTGGCCCCCCTCTCTCTCCCCCCGGCCCCCCTCTTTCTCCCCACGGCCCCCCTCTCTCTCCCGCCGGCCCCCCTCGCTCTCCGCCCGGCTCCCCTCTCTCTCCCCACGGCCCCCCTCTCTCTCCCCATGGCCCCCCTGTCTCTCTCCCCGGCCCCCCTCTCTCTCCCCCCGGCCCCCCTCTCTCTCCCCCCGGCCCCCTTCTCTCTGCCCCCGGCCCCCCTCTCTCTGCCCCCGGCCCCCCTCTCTCTGCCCTCGGCCCCCCTCTCTCTGCCCCTGGCCCCCCTCTCTCTGCCCCCGGCCCCCCTCTCTCTCCCCCCGGCCCCCCTCTCTCTCCCCACGGCCCCCCTCTCTCTCCCCACAGCCCCCCTCTCTCTCCCCACGGCCCCCCTCTCTCTCCCCACGGCCCCCCTCTCTCTCCCCACCGCCCCCCTCTCTCTCTCCACGGCCCCCTTCTCTCTCCACACGGCCCCCCTCTCTCTCCCACTGGCCCGCCTCTCTCTCTCCCCGGCCCCCCTCTCTCTCCCCCCGGCCCCCTCTCTCTCACCGCAGCCCCCCTCTCTCTCACCCCGGCCCCCCTCTCTCTGCCCCCGGCTCCCCTCTCTCTGCCCCCGGCCCCCCTCTCTCTGCCCCCTAGGCCCCCCTCTCTCTCCCCCCGGCACCCCTCACTCTGCCCCCGGGCCCCCCTCTCTCTCCCCCCGGCACCCCTCTCTCTCCCCCCGGCCCCCCTTTCTCTCCCCCTGGCCCCCCTCTATCTCCCGCCAGCCCCCCTCTCTCTCCCGCCGGCCCCCCTCTCTCTCCCCCCGGCCCCCCTATCTCTCCCTCCGGCCCCCCTCTCTCTTTGCCCCCGGCCCCCCTCTCTCTCCCCCCGGCCCCCCTCTCTCTCCCCCCGGCCACCCTCTCTTTCCCGCCAGCCCCCCTCTCTCTCCCCCCGGCCCCCTTCTCTCTCCCGCCGGCCCCTCTCTTTCTCCCCCCGGCCCCCCTCTCTTTCCCGCCGGCAGCCCTCTCTCTCCTGCCGGCCCCCCTCTCTCTCCTTCCGGCCCCCCTCTCTCTCCCCCCAGCCCCCCTCTCTCTCCCCCCGGCCCCCCTCTCTCTCCCCCGGCCCCCCTCTCTCTGCCCCCGGCCCCCCTCTTTATCCCCCCGGCCCCCCTCTCTCTGCCCCCGGCACCCCTCTCCCTCCCCCCTGCCCCCTCTCTCTTCACATGGCCCCCCTCTCTCTCCACACGGCCCCTTTCTCTCTACCCACGGCCCCCCTCTCTCTCCCCACGGCCCCCCTCTCTCTACCCACGGCCCCCCTCTCTCTCCCCACGGCCCCCCTCTCTTTCCCCCTGGCCCCCCTCTCTCTCCCCCCGGACCCCTCTTTCTCCCCACGGCCCCCCTCTCTCTCCCCCCGGCTCCCCTCCCTCTCACCACGGCCCCTCTCTCTCTCCCCACGGCCCCCCTCTCTCTCTCCCCGGCCCCCCTCTCTCTTCCCCCGGCCCCCCTCTCTCTCCCCCCGGCCCCCCTCTCTCTTCCCCCTGCCCCCCTCTCTCTCCCCACGGCCCCCCTCCCTCTGCCCTCGGCCCCCCTCTCTCTGCCCCCGGCCCCCCTCTCTCTGCCCACGGCCCCCCTCTCTCTCCCCACGGCCCCACTCTCTTTCCCCCTGGCACCCCTCTCTCTCCCCCCGGCCCCCCTCTTTCTCCCCACGGCCCCCCTCTCTCTCCCGCCGGCCCCCCTCTCTCTCCGCCCGGCTCCCCTCTCTCTCCCCACGGCCCCTCTCTCTCTCCCCAGGGCCCCCCTCTCTCTCTCCCCGGCCCCCCTCTCTCTCCCCCCGGCCCCCCTCTCTCTCCCCCCGGCCCCCTTCTCTCTGCCCCCGGCCCCCCTCTCTCTGCCCCCGGCCCCACTCTCTCTGCCCTCGGCCCCCCTCTCTCTGCCCCCGGCCCCCCTCTCTCTGCCCCCGGCCCCCCTCTCTCTTCCCCCGGCCCCCCTCTCTCTCCCCACGGCCCCCCTTTCTCTCCCCAGGGCCCCCCTCTCTCTCCCCACGGCCCCCCTTTCTCTCCCCACGGCCCCCCTCTCTCTCCCCACCGCCCCCCTCTCTCTCTCCACGGCCCCCTTCTCTCTCCACACGGCCCCCCTCTCTCTCCCACTGGCCCGCCTCTCTCTCTCCCCGGCCCCCCTCTCTCTCCCCCCGGCCCCCTCTCTCTCACCGCAGCCCCCCTCTCTCTCCCCCCTGCCCCCCTCTCTCTGCCCCCGGCCCCCCTCTCTCTGCCCCCGGCCCCCCTCTCTCTGCCCCCCGGCCCCCCTCTCTCTCCCCCCGGCACCCCTCTCTCTGCCCCCGGGCCCCCCTCTCTCTCCCCCCGGCCCCCCTCTCTCTCCCCCCGGCCCCCCTCTCTCTCCCCCTGGCCCCCCTCTCTCTCCCGCCAGCCCGCCTCTCTCTCCCGCCGGCCCCCCTCTCTCTCCCCCCGGCCCCCCTCTCTCTCCCCCCGGCCCCCCTCTCTCTCCCCCCGGCCCCCCTCTCTCTCTTCCCGGCCCCCCTCTCTCTGCCCCCGGCCCCCCTCTCTCTGCCCCCGGCCCCCCTCTCTCTCCCCCCGGCCCCTCTCGCTCTCTCCCCGGCCCCCCTCTTTCTCCCCACGGCCCCCCTCTCTCTCCCGCCGGCCCCCCTCTCTCTCCCCCCGGCTCCCCTCTCTCTCCCCACGGCCCCCCTCTCTCTCCCCACGGCCCCCCTCTCTCTCCCACCGGCCCCCCTCTCTCTCGCCCCGGCCCCCCTCTCTCTGCCCCCGGGCCCCCCTCTCGCTCCCCCCGGCCCCCCTCTCTCTCTCCCCGGCCCCCCTCTCTCTCCCCCTGGCCCCCCTCTCTCTCCCGCCGGACCCCCTCTCTCTCCCACCGGCCCCCCTCTCTCTCCCCCCGCCCCCCTCTCTCTCTCCCCGGCCCCCCTTTCTCTCCCCCCGGCCCCCCTCTCTCTCCCCCCGGCCCCACTCTCTCTCTTCCCGGCCCCCCTCTCTCTGCCCCCGGCCCCCCTCTCTCTGCCCCCGGCCCCCCTCTCTCTGCCCCCGGCCCCCCTGTCTCTCTCCCCGGCCCCCCTCTCTCTCCCCCCGGCCCCCCTCTCTCTCCCCCCGGCCCCGATCTCTCTGCCCCCGGCCCCCCTCTCTCTCCCCACGGCCCCCCTCTCTCTCCACACGTCCCCCCTCTCTCTTCCCATGGCCCCCCTCTCTCTCCCCGCCCCCCTCTCTCTCCCCCCTGCCCCCCTCTCTCTCCCCACGGCCCCCTCTCTCTGCCCCCTGGCCCCCTCTCTCTGCCCCCGGCTCCCCTCTCTCTCCCCACAGCCCCCCTCTCTCTCCCCACGGCCCCCCTCTCTCTCCCCACGGCCCACCCTCTCTCTCCCCCGGCCCCCCTCTCTCTCCCAACGGCCCCCCTCTCTCTGCCCCCGGCCCCCCTCCCTCTGCCCCCGGCCCCCCTCTCTGCCCCCGGCCCCCTCTCTCTCCCCCGGCCCCCCTCTCTCTCCCCCTGGCCCCCCTCTCTCTCTTGCCAGCCCCCCTCTCTCTCCCCCCGTCCCACCTCTCTCTCCCGCCGGCCCCTCTCTCTCTCCCCCCGGCCCCCCTCTCTCTCCCGCCGGCAGCCCTCTCTCTCCTGCCGGCCCCCCTCTCTCTCCCCCGGCCCCCTCTCTCTCCCCCCGGCCCCCTCTCTCTCCCCCCGGCCCCCCTCTCTCTCTTCCAGGCCCCCCTCTCTCTCCCCACGGCCACCCTCTCTCTCCCCCCGGCCCCCCTCTCTCTCCAACGGCCCCCTCTCTCTGCCCCCGGCCCCCTCCCTCTGCCCCCGGCCCCCCTCTCTCTGCCCCCGGCCCCCCTCTCTCTCCCCCGGCCCCCCTCTCTCTCCCACTGGC
Organism: Petromyzon marinus; assembly: GCF_048934315.1. Lineage (NCBI taxonomy): Eukaryota > Metazoa > Chordata > Hyperoartia > Petromyzontiformes > Petromyzontidae > Petromyzon > Petromyzon marinus. The sequence goes on along the minus strand of NW_027423329.1, from coordinate 83,695 downwards.
CCCCCTCTCTCTCTTGCCAGCCCCCCTCCCTCTCCCCCCGGCCCACCTCTCTCTCCCGCCGGCCCCTCTCTTTTCTCCCCCCGGCCCCCCTCTCTCTCCCGCCGGCAGCCCTCTCTCTCCTGCCGGCCCCCCTCTCTCTCCCCCCGGCCCCCTCTCTCTCCCCCCGGCCCCCCTCTCTCTCCCCCCGGCCCCCCTCTCTCTCTTCCAGGCCCCCCTCTCTCTCCCCCCGGCCCCCCTCTCTCTCCCCCCGGCCCCCCTCTCTCTGCCCCCGGCCCCCTCTCTATCCCCCCGGCCCCCTCTCTCTGCCCCGGGCCCCCCTCTCTCTCCCCCCCGGCCCCCCTCTCTCTTCACACGGCCCCCCTCTCTCTCCACACGGCCCCTTTCTCTCTCCCCACGGCCCCCCTCTCTCCCCGGGCCCCCCTATCTCTCCCCACGGCCCCCCTCTCTCTCCCGCCGGCCCCCCTCTCTCTCCCCCCGGCTCCCTCTCTCTCCCCACGGCCCCTCTCTCTCTCCCACGGCCCCCCTCTCTCTCTCCCCGGCCCCCATCTCTCCCCCCTGGCCCCCCTCTCTCTCCCCCCGGCCCCCCTCTCTCTCCTCCCGGCCCCCTTCTCTCTGCCCCCGGCCCCCCTCTCTCTGCCCACAGCCCCCCTCTCTCTGCCCTCGGCCCCCTCTCTCTGTCCCCGGCCCCCCTCTCTCTGCCCACGGCCCCCCTCTCTCTCCCCACGGCCCCCCTCTCTTTCCCCCTGGCCCCCTCTCTCTCCCCCGCCCCCCTCTCTCTCCCCACTGCCCCCCTCTCTCTCTCCACGGCCCCCCTCTCTCTGCCCCCGGCCCCCCTCTCTCTGCCCCCGGCTCCCCTCTCTCTCCCCACAGCCCCCTCTCTCTCCCCACGGCCCCCCTCTCTCTCCCCACGGCCACCCTCTCTCTCCCCCCGGCCCCCCTCTCTCTCCCAACGGCCCCCCTCTCTGCCCCCGGCCCCCTCCCTCTGCCCCCGGCCCCCCTCTCTCCGCCCCCTGTCCCCCTCTCTCTCCCCCCGGCCCCCCTCTCTCTCCCCCTGGCCCCCCTCTCTCTCCCGCCAGCCCCCCTCTCTCTCCCCCCGGCCCCCCTCTCTCTCCCCACCGCCCCCCTCTCTCTCCACACGGCCCCCCTCTCTCTTCCCATGGCCCCCTCTCTCTCCCCGCCCCCCTCTCTCTCCCCCCTGCCCCCCTCTCTCTCCCCACGGCCCCCCTCTCTCTGCCCCCGGCCCCCCTCTCTCTGCCCCCGGGTCCCCTCTCTCTCCCCACAGCCCCCCTCTCTCTCCCACGGCCCCCCTCTCTCTCCCCACGGCCACCCTCTCTCTCCCACCGGCCCCCCTCTCTCTCCCAACGGCCCCCCTCTCTCTGCCCCCGGCCCCCCTCACTCTGCCCCCGGCCCCCCTCTCTCTGCCCCCGGCCCCCCTCTCTCTCCCCCCGGCCCCCCTCTCTCTCCCCCTGGCCCCCTCTCTCTCTTGCCAGCCCCCCTCTCTCTCCCCCCGGCCCACCTCTCTCTCCCGCCGGCCCCTCTCTCTCTCCCCCGGCCCCCTGCTCTCTCCCGCCGGCAGCCCTCTCTCTCCTGCCGGCCCCCCCTCTCTCTCCCCCCATCCCCCTCTCTCTCCCCCCGGCCCCCCTCTCTCTCCCCCCGGCCCCCCTCTCTCTCTTCCAGGCCCCCCTCTCTCTCCCCCCGTCCCCCCTCTCTCTCCCCCCGGCCCCCCTCTCTCTGGCCCCGGCCACCTCTCTATCCCCCCGGCCCCCCTCTCTCTCCCCACGGCCCCCCTCTCTCTCCCCCCGGCCCCCCTCTCTCTCCCCCCGGCCCCCCTCTCTCTCCCCCGGCCCCCCTCTCTCTGCCCCCGGCCCCCTCTCTATCTCCCCTGCCCCCCTCTCTCTGCCCCCCGGCCCCCCTCTCTCTCCCCCCGGCCCCCCTCTCTCTTCACCACGGCCCCCCTCTCTCTCCACACGGCCCCTTTCTCTCTCCCCACGGCCCCCCTCTCTCTCCCCACGGCCCCCCTCTCTCTACCCACGCCCCCCTCTCTCTCCCCACGGCCCCCCTCTCTTTCCCCCTGGCCCCCCTCTCTCTCCCCCCCGGCCCCCCTCTTTCTCCCCACGGCCCCCCTCTCTCTCCCGCCGGCCCCCCTCTCTCTCCCCCCGGCTCCCCTCTCTCTCCCCACGGCCCCTCTCTCTCTCCCCACGGACCCCCTCTCTCTCTCCCCGGCCTCCATCTCTCCCCCCGGCCCCCCTCTCTCTCCCCCCGGCCCCCCTCTCTCTCCTCCCGGCCCCCTTCTCTCTGCCCCCGGCCCCCCTCTCTTTGCCCCCGGCCCCCCTCTCTCTGCCCTCGGCCCCCTCTCTCTGCCCCCGGCCCCCCTCTCTCTGCCCACGGCCCCCCTCTCTCTCCCCACGGCCCCCCTCTCTTTCCCCCTGGCCCCCTCTCTCTCCCCGCCCCCCTCTCTCTCCCCACTGCCCCCCTCTCTCTCCCCCACGGCCCCCTCTCTCTGCCCCCGGCCCCCCTCTCTCTGCCCCCGGCTCCCCTCTCTCTCCCCACAGCCCCCCTCTCTCTCCCCAAGGCCCCCTCTCTCTCCCCACGGCCACCCTCTCTCTCCCCCCGGCCCCCCTCTCTCTCCCAACGGCCCCCCTCTCTCTGCCCCGCCCCCCTCCCTCTGCCCCGGGCCCCCCTCTCTCCGCCCCCTGCCCCCCTCTCTCTCCCCCCGGCCCCCCCTCTCTCTCCCCCTGGCCCCCTCTCTCTCCCCCGCCAGCCCCCCTCTCTCTCCCCCCGGCCCCCCTCTCTCTCCCCACTGCCCCCTCTCTCTCCAAACGGCCCCCTCTCTCTTCCATGGCCCCCCGCTCTCTCCCCGCCCCCTCTCTCTCCCCCCTGCCCCCCTCTTTCTCCTCACGGCCCCCCTCTCTCTGCCCCCGGCCCCCTCTCTCTGCCCCCGGCTCCCCTCTCTCTCCCCACAGCCCCCTCTCTCTCCCCACGGCCCCCCTCTCTCTCGCCACGGCCACCCTCTCTCTCCCCCCGGCCCCCCTCTCTCTCCAACGGCCCCCCTCTCTCTGCCCCCGGCCCCCCTCCCCTCTGCCCCCGGCCCCCCTCTCTCTGCCACCGGCCCCCCTCTCTCTCCCCCCGGCCCCCCTCTCTCTCCCTCTGGCCCCCTTCTCTCTCTTGCCAGCCCCCCTCTCTCTCCCCCCGGCCCACCTCTCTCTCCCCGCCGGCCCCCCTCTCTCTACCGCCGGCAGCCCTCTCTCTCCTGCCGGCCCCCCTCTCTCTCCCCCCGGCCCCCTCTCTTTCCCCCCGTCCCCCCTCTCTCTCCCCCCGGCCCCCCTCTCTCTCTTCCAGGCCCCCCTCTCTCTCCCCCCGGCCCCCCTCTCTCTCCCCCCGGCCCCCCTCTCTCTGCCCCCGGCCCCCTCTCTATCCCCCCGGCCCCCCTCTCTCTGCCCCCGTCCCCCCTCTCTCTCCCCACGGCCACCCTCTCTCTCCCCACGGCCCCCCTCTCTCTACCCACGGCCCCCCTCTCTCTCCCCACGGCCCCCCTCTCTTTCCCCCTGGCCCCCCTCTCTCTCCCCCCGGCCCCCCTCTTTCTCCCCACGGCACCCCTCTCTCTCCCGCCGGCCCCCCTCTCTCTCCCCCCGGCTCCCCTCTCTCTCCCACGGCCCCTCTCTCTCTCCCCACGGCCCCCCTCTCTCTCTCCCCGGCCCCCATCTCTCCCCCCGGCCCCCCTCTCTCTCCCCCCGGCCCCCCTCTCTCTCCTCCCGGCCCCCTTCTCTCTGCCCCCGGCCCCCCTCTCTCTGCCCCCGGCCCCCCTCTCTCTGCCCTCGGCCCCCCTCTCTCTGCCCCCGGCCCCCCTCTCTCTGCCCACGGCCCCCCTCTCTCTCCCCACGGCCCCCCTCTCTTTCCCCCTGGCCCCCTCTCTCTCCCCGCCCCCCTCTCTCTCCCCACTGCCCCCCTCTCTCTCCCCACGGCCCCCCTCTCTCTGCCCCCTGCCCCCCTCTCTCTGCCCCGGCTCCCCTCTCTCTCCCCACAGCCCCCCTCTCTCTCTCCACGGCCCCCCTCTCTCTCCCCACGGCCACCCTCTCTCTCCCCCCGGCCCCCCTCTATCTCCCAACGGCCCCCCTCTCTCTGCCCCCGGCCCCCCTCCCTCTGCCCCCGGCCCCCCTCTCTCCGCCCCCTGCCCCCCTCTCTCTCCCCCCGGCCCCCTCTCTCTCCCCCCGGCCCCCCTCTCTCTCCCCCCGGCCCCCCTCTCTCTCTTCCAGGCCCCCCTCTCTCTCCCCCCGGCCCCCCTCTCTCTCCCCCCGGCCCCCCTCTCTCTGCCCCCGGCCCCCTCTCTATCCCCCCGGCCCCCTCTCTCTCCCCACGGCCCCCCTCTCTCTCCCCCCGGCCCCCCTCTCTCTCCCCCCGGCCCCCCTCTCTCTCCCCCCGGCCCCCCTCTCTCTGCCCCCGGCCCCCTCTCTATCCCCCCGGCCCCCCCTCTCTCTGCCCCCGGCCCCCCTCTCTCTCCCCCCGGCCCCCCTCTCTCTTCACACGGCCCCCCTCTCTCTCCCCCCGGCCCCCCTCTCTCTTCACACGGCCCCCCTCTCTCTCCCCCGGCCCCCCTCTCTCTGCCCCCGGCCCCCTCTCTATCCCCCCGGCCCCCCTCTCTCTGCCCCCGTCCCCCCTCTCTCTCCCCACGGCCACCCTCTCTCTCCCCACGGCCCCCCTCTCTCTACCCACGGCCCCCCTCTCTCTCCCCACGGCCCCCCTCTCTTTCCCCCTGGCCCCCCTCTCTCTCCCCCCGGCCCCCCTCTTTCTTCCCACGGCACCCCTCTCTCTCCCGCCGGCCCCCCTCTCTCTCCCCCCGGCTCCCCTCTCTCTCCCACGGCCCCTCTCTCTCTCCCCACGGCCCCCCTCTCTCTCTCCCCGGCCCCCATCTCTCCCCCCGGCCCCCCTCTCTCTCCCCCCGGCCCCCCTCTCTCTCCTCCCGGCCCCCTTCTCTCTGCCCCCGGCCCCCCTCTCTCTGCCCCCGGCCCCCCTCTCTCTGCCCTCGGCCCCCCTCTCTCTGCCCCCGGCCCCCCTCTCTCTGCCCACGGCCCCCCTCTCTCTCCCCACGGCCCCCCTCTCTTTCCCCCTGGCCCCCTCTCTCTCCCCGCCCCCCTCTCTCTCCCCACTGCCCCCCTCTCTCTCCCCACGGCCCCCCTCTCTCTGCCCCCTGCCCCCCTCTCTCTGCCCCCGGCTCCCCTCTCTCTCCCCACAGCCCCCCTCTCTCTCTCCACGGCCCCCTCTCTCTCCCCACGGCCACCCTCTCTCTCCCCCCGGCCCCCCTCTATCTCCCAACGGCCCCCCTCTCTCTGCCCCCGGCCCCCCTCCCTCTGCCCCCGGCCCCCCTCTCTCCGCCCCCTGCCCCCCTCTCTCTCCCCCCGGCCCCCTCTCTCTCCCCCCGGCCCCCCTCTCTCTCCCCCCGGCCCCCCTCTCTCTCTTCCAGGCCCCCCTCTCTCTCCCCCCGGCCCCCCTCTCTCTCCCCCCGGCCCCCCTCTCTCTGCCCCCGGCCCCCTCTCTATCCCCCCCGGCCCCCCTCTCTCTCCCCACGGCCCCCCTCTCTCTCCCCCCGGCCCCCCTCTCTCTCCCCCCGGCCCCCCTCTCTCTCCCCCCGGCCCCCCTCTCTCTGCCCCCGGCCCCCTCTCTATCCCCCCGGCCCCCCTCTCTCTGCCCCCGGCCCCCCTCTCTCTCCCCCCGGCCCCCCTCTCTCTTCACACGGCCCCCCTCTCTCTCCACACGGCCCCTTTCTCTCTCCCCACGGCCCCCCTCTCTCTCCCCACGGCCCCCCTCTCTCTACCCACGGCCCCCCTCTCTCTCCCCACGGCCCCCCTCTCTTTCCCCCTGGCCCCCCTCTCTCTCCCCCCGGCCCCCTCTTTCTCCCCACGGCCCCCCTCTCTCTCCCGCCGGCCCCCCTCTCTCTCCCCCCGGCTCCCCTCTCTCTCCCCACGGCCCCTCTCTCTCTCCCCACGGCCCCCTCTCTCTCTCCCCGGCCCCCATCTCTCCCCCCGGCCCCCCTCTCTCTCCCCCCGGCCCCCCTCTCTCTCCTCCCGGCCCCCTTCTCTCTGCCCCCGGCCCCCCTCTCTCTGCCCCCGGCCCCCCTCTCTCTGCCCTCGGCCCCCCTCTCTCTGCCCCCGGCCCCCCTCTCTCTGCCCACGGCCCCCCTCTCTCTCCCCACGGCCCCCCTCTCTTTTCCCCTGGCCCCCTCTCTCTCCCCGCCCCCCTCTCCCTCCCCACTGCCCCCCTCTTTCTCCCCACGGCCCCCCTCTCTCTGATCCCGGCCCCCCTCTCTCTGCCCCCGGCTCCCCTCTCTCTCCCCACAGCCCCCCTCTCTCTCCCCACGGCCCCCCTCTCTCTCCCCACGGCCACCCTCTCTCTCCCCCCGGCCCCCCTCTCTCTCCCAACGGCCCCCCTCTCTCTGCCCCCGGCCCCCTCCCTCTGCCCCGGGCCACCCTCTCTCCGCCCCCTGCCCCCCTCTCTCTCCCCCCGGCCCCACTCTCTCTCCCCCTGGCCCCCCTCTCTCTCCCGCCAGCCCCCCTCTCTCTCCCCCCGGCCCCCCTCTCTCTCCCCACGGCCCCCCTCTCTCTCCAAACGGCCCCCCTCTCTCTTCCCATGGCCCCCCTCTCTCTCCCCGTCCCCCTCTCTCTCCCCCTGCCCCCCTCTTTCTCCCCACGGCCCCCCTCTCTCTGCCCCCGGCCCCCCTCTCTCTGCCCCCGGCTCCCCTCTCTCTCCCCACAGCCCCCCTCTCTCTCCCCACGGCCCCCCTCTCTCTCCCCACGGCCACCCTCTCTCTCCCCCCGGCCCCCCTCTCTCTCCCAACGGCCCCCCTCTCTCTGCCCCCGGCCCCCCTCCCTCTGCCCCCGGCCCCCCTCTCTCTGCCACCTGCCCCCCTCTCTCTCCCCCCGGCCCCCCTCTCTCTCCCCCTGGCCCCCCTCTCTCTCTTGCCAGCCCCCCTCTCTCTCCCCCCGGCCCACCTCTCTCTCCCGCCGGCCCCCCTCTCTCTCCCGCCGGCAGCCCTCTCTCTCCTGCCGGCCCCCCTCTCTCTCCCCCCGGCCCCCTCTCTCTCCCCCCGTCCCCCCTCTCTCTCCCCCCGGCCCCCTTCTCTTTCTTCCAGGCCCCCCTCTCTCTCCCCCCGGCCCCCCTCTCTCTCCCCCCGGCCCCCCTCTCTCTGCCCCCGGCCCCCTCTCTATCCCCCCCGGCCCCCTCTCTCTGCCCCCGGCCCCCCTCTCTCTCCCCACGGCCACCCTCTCTCTCCCCACGGCCCCCCTCTCTCTACCCACGGCCCCCCTCTCTCTCCCCACGGCCCCCCTCTCTTTCCCCCTGGCCCCCCTCTCTCTCCCCCCGGCCCCCTCTTTCTCCCCACGGCCCCCCTCTCTCTCCCGCCGGCCCCCCTCTCTCTCCCCCCGGCTCCCCTCTCTCTCCCCACGGCCCCTCTCTCTCTCCCCACGGCCCCCCTCTCTCTCTCCCCGGCCCCCATCTCTCCCCCCGGCCCCCCTCTCTCTCCCCCCGGCCCCCCTCTCTCTCCTCCCGGCCCCCTTCTCTCTGCCCCCGGCCCCCCTCTCTCTGCCCCCGGCCCCCCTCTCTCTGCCCTCGGCCCCCCTCTCTCTTCCTCCGGCCCCCCTCTCTCTGCCCACGGCCCCCCTCTCTCTCCCCACGGCCCCCCTCTCTTTCCCCCTGGCCCTCTCTCTCTCCCCGCCCCCCTCTCTCTCCCCACTGCCCCCCTCTCTCTCCCCACGGCCCCCCTCTCTCTGCCCCCTGCCCCCCTCTCTCTGCCCCCGGCTCCCCTCTCTCTCCCCACAGCCCCCCTCTCTCTCCCCACGGCCCCCCTCTCTCTCCCCACGGCCACCCTCTCTCTCCCCCCGGCCACCCTCTCTCTCCCAACGGCCCCCCTCTCTCTGCCCCCGGCCCCCCTCCCTCTGCCCCCGGCCCCCCTCTCTCCGCCCCCTGCCCCCCTCTCTCTCCCCCCGGCCCCCCTCTCTCTCCCCCTGGCCCCCCTCTCTCTCCCGCCAGCCCCCCTCTCTCTCTCCCCAGCCCCCCTCTCTCTCCCGCCACCCCCTCTCTCTCTCCCCCCGGCCCCCCTCTCTCTCCCGCCGGCAGCCCTCTCTCTCCTGCCGGACCCCCTCTCTCTCCCCCCAGCCCCCTCTCTCTCCCCCCGGCCCCCCTCTCTCTCCCCCCGGCCCCCCTCTCTCTCTTCCATGCCCCCCTTTCTCTCACCCCGGCCCCCCTCTCTCTCCCCCCGGCCCCCTCTCTCTGCCCCCGGCCCCCCTCTCTATCCCCCCGGCCCCCCTCTCTCTGCCCCCGGCCCCCCTCTCTCTCCCCCCGGCCCCCCTCTCTCTTCACACGGCCCCCCTCTCTCTCCACACGGCCCCTTTCTCTCTCCCCACGGCCCCCCTCTCTCTCCCCACGGCCCCCCTCTCTCTACCCACGGCCCCCCTCTCTCTCCCCACGGCCCCCCTCTCTTTCCCCCTGGCCCCCCTCTCTCTCTCCCCGGCCCCCCTCTTTCTCCCCACGGCCCCCCTCTCTCTCCCCACGGCCCCCCTCTCTCTACCCACGGCCCCCCTCTCTCTCCCCACGGCCCCCCTCTCTTTCCCCCTGGCCCCCCTCTCTCTCCCGCCGGCCCCCCTCTCTCTCCCCCCGGCTCCCCTCTCTCTCCACACGGCCCCTCTCTCTCTCCCCACGCTCTCCCCACGGCCCCCCTCTCTCTCTCCCCGGCCCCCTCTCTCTCCCCCCGGCCCCCCTCTCTCTCCCCCCGGCCCCCCTCTCTCTCCTCCCGTCCCCCTTCTCTCTGCCCCCGGCCCCTCTCTCTCTGCCCCCGGCCCCCCTCTCTCTGCCCTCGGCCCCCCTCTCTCTGCCCCCGCCCCCCCTCTCTCTGCCCACGGCCCCCCTCTCTCTCCCCACGGCCCCCCTCTCTTTCTCCCTGGCCCCCCTCTCTCTCCCCCCGGCCCCCCTCTTTCTCCCCACGGCCCCCCTCTCTCTCCCGCCGGCCCCCCTCTCTCTCCGCCCGGCTCCCCTCTCTCTCCCCACGGCCCCCCTCTCTCTCCCCATGGCCCCCCTCTCTCTCTCCCGGCCCCCCTCTCTCTCCCCCCGGCCCCCCTCTCTCTCCCCCCGGCCCCCTTCTCTCTGCCCCTGGCCCCCCTCTCTCTGCCCCCGGCCCCCCTCTCTCTGCCCTCGGCCCCCCTCTCTCTGCCCCTGGCCCCCCTCTCTCTGCCCCCGGCCCCCCTCTCTCTCCCCCCGGCCTCCCTCTCTCTCCCCACGGCCCCCCTCTCTCTCCCCACAGCCCCTCTCTCTCTCCCCACGGCCCCCCTCTCTCTCCCCACGGCCCCCCTCTCTCTCCCCACCGCCCCCCTCTCTCTACACGGCCCCCTTCTCTCTCCACACGGCCCCCCTCTCTCTCCCACTGGCCCGCCTCTCTCTCTCCCCGGCCCCCCTCTCTCTCCCCCCGGCCCCCTCTCTCTCACCGCAGCCCCCCTCTCTCTCCCCCCGGCCCCCCTCTCTCTGCCCCCGGCCCCCCTCTCTCTGCCCCCGGCCCCCCTCTCTCTGCCCCCGGCCCCCCTCTCTCTGCCCCCCGGCCCCCCTCTCTCTCCCCACGGCCCCTCTCTCTCTCCCCACGGCCCCCCTCTCTCTCTCCCCGGCCCCCATCTCTCTCCCCGGCCCCCCTCTCTCTCCCCCCGGCCCCCCTCTCTCTCCTCCCGGCCCCCTTCTCTCTGCCCCCGGCCCCCCTCTCTCTGCCCCCGGCCCCCCTCTCTCTGCCCTCGGCCCCCCTCTCTCTGCCCCCGGCCCCCCTCTCTCTGCCCACGGCCCCCCTCTCTCTCCCCACGGCCCCCCTCTCTTTCCCCCTGGCCCCCTCTCTCTGGCCCCCTCTCTCTCCCCGCCCCCCTCTCTCTCCCCACTGCCCCCCTCTCTCTCCCCACGGCCCCCCTCTCTCTGCCCCCTGCCCACCCCTCTCTCTGCCCCCGGCTCCCCTCTCTCTCCCCACAGCCCCCTCTCTCTCCCCACGGCCCCCCTCTCTCTCCCCACGGCCACCCTCTCTCTCCCCCCGGCCCCCCTCTCTCTCCCAACGGCCCCCCCTCTCTCTGCCCCCGGCCCCCCTCCCTCTGTCCCCCGGCCCCCCTCTCTCCGCCCCCTGCCCCCCTCTCTCTCCCCCCGGCCCCCTCTCTCTCCCCCCGGCCCCCCTCTCTCTCCCCCCGGCCCCCCTCTCTCTCTTCCAGGCCCCCCTCTCTCTCCCCCCGGCCCCCCTCTCTCTCCCCCCGGCCCCCCTCTCTCTGCCCCCGGCCCCCTCTCTATCCCCCCGGCCCCCCTCTCTCTCCCCACGGCCCCCCTCTCTCTCCGCCCGGCCCCCCTCTCTCTCCCCCCGGCCCCCCTCTCTCCCCCCCGGCCCCCCTCTCTCTGCCCCCGGCCCCCTCTCTATCCCCCCGGCCCCCCTCTCTCTGCCCCCGGCCCCCCTCTCTCTCCCCCCGGCCCCCCTCTCTCTTCACACGGCCCCCCTCTCTCTCCACACGGCCCCTTTCTCTCTCCCCACGGCCCCCCTCTCTCTCCCCACGGCCCCCCTCTCTACCCACGGCCCCCCTCTCTCTCCCACGGCCCCCCTCTCTTTCCCCCTGGCCCCCCTCTCTCTCCCCCCGGCCCCCCTCTTTCTCCCCACGGCCCCCCTCTCTCTCCCGCCGGCCCCCCTCTCTCTCCCCCCGGCTCCCCCTCTCTCTCCCCACGGCCCCTCTCTCTCTCCCCACGGCCCCCCTCTCTCTCTCCCCGGCCCCCATCTCTCCCCCCGGCCCCCTTCTCTCTGCCCCCGGCCCCCCTCTCTCTGCCCCCGGCCCCCTCTCTCTGCCCTCAGCCCCCCTCTCTCTGCCCCCGGCCCCCCTCTCTCTGCCCACGGCCCCCCTCTCTCTCCCCACGGCCCCCCTCTCTTTCCCCCCTGGCCCCCTCTCTCTCCCCGCCCCCCTCTCTCTCCCCCACTGCCCCCCTCTCTCTCCCCACGGCCCCCCTCTCTCTGCCCCCTGCCCCCCTCTCTCTGCCCCCGGCTCCCCCTCTCTCTCCCCACAGCCCCCTCTCTCTCCCCACGGCCCCCCTCTCTCTCCCCACGGCCACCCTCTCTCTCCCTCCGGCCCCCCTCTCTCTCCCAACGGCCCCCCTCTCTCTGCCCCCGGCCCCCTCCCTCTGCCCCCGGCCCCCCTCTCTCCGCCCCCTGCCCCCCTCTCTCTCCCCACGGCCCCCTCTCTCTCCCCCCGGCCCCCCTCTCTCTCCCCCCGGCCCCCCTCTCTCTCTTCCAGGCCCCCCTCTCTCTCCCCCCGGCCCCCCTCTCTCTCCCCCCGGCCCCCCTCTCTCTGCCCCCGGCCCCCGCTCTATCCCTCCGGCCCCCCTCTCTCTCCCCACGGCCCCCCTCTCTCTCCCCCCGGCCCCCCTCTCTCTCCCCCCGGCCCCCCTCTCTCTCCCCCCGGCCCCCCTCTCTCTGCCCCCGGCCCCCTCTCTATCCCCCCGGCCCCCCTCTCTCTGCCCCCGGCCCCCCTCTCTCTCCCCCCGGCCCCCCTCTCTCTTCACACGGCCCCCCTCTCTCTCCACACGGCCCCTTTCTCTCTCCCCACGGCCCCCCTCTCTCTCCCCACGGCCCCCCTCTCTCTACCCACGGCCCCCCTCTCTCTCCCCACGGCCCCCCTCTCTTTCCCCCTGGCCCCCCTCTCTCTCCCCCCGGCCCCCTCTTTCTCCCCACGGCCCCCCTTTCTCTCCCGCCGGCCCCCCTCTCTCTCCCCCCGGCTCCCCTCTCTCTCCCCACGGCCCCTCTCTCTCTCCCCACGGCCCCCCTCTCTCTCTCCCCGGCCCCCATCTCTCCCCCCGGCCCCCCTCTCTCTCCCCCCGGCCCCCCTCTCTCTCCTCCCGGCCCCCTTCTCTCTGCCCCCGGCCCCCCTCTCTCTGCCCCCGGCCCCCTCTCTCTGCCCTCGGCCCCCCTCTCTCTGCCCCTGGCCCCCCTCTCTCTGCCCACGGCCCCCCTCTCTCTCCCCACGGCCCCCCTCTCTTTCCCCCTGGCCCCCTCTCTCTCCCCGCCCCCCTCTCTCTCCCCACTGCCCCCCTCTCTCTCCCCACGGCCCCCCTCTCTCTGTCCCCGGCCCCCCTCTCTCTGCCCCCGGCTCCCCCTCTCTCTCCCCACAGCCCCCCTCTCTCTCCCCACGGCCCCCCTCTCTCTCTCAACGGCCCCCCTCTCTCTGCCCCCGGCCCCCCTCCCTCTGCCCCGGGCCCCCCTCTCTCCGCCCCCTGCCCCCCTCTCTCTCCCCCCGGCCCCCCTCTCTCTCCCCCTGGCCCCCCTCTCTCTCCCGCCAGCCCCCCTCTCTCTCCCCCCGGCCCCCCTCTCTCTCCCCACGGCCCCCCTCTCTCTCCAAACGGCCCCCCTCTCTCTTCCCATGGCCCCCTTCTCTCTCCCCGCCCCCCTCTCTCTCCCCCCTGCCCCCCTCTTTCTCCCCACGGCCCCCCTCTCTCTGCCCCCGGCCCCCCTCTCTCTGCCCCCGACTCCCCTCTCTCTCCCCACAGCCCCGCTCTCTCTCCCCACGGCCCCCCTCTCTCTCCCCACGGCCACCCTCTCTCTCCCCCCGGCCCCCCTCTCTCTCCCAACGGCCCCCCTCTCTCTGCCCCCGGCCCCCCTCCCTCTTGCTCCGGCCCCCCTCTCTCTGCCACCGGCCCCCCTCTCTCTCCCCCCGGCCCCCCTCTCTCTCCCCCTGGCCCCCCTCTCTCTCTTGCCAGCCCCCCTCTCTCTCCCCCCGGCCCACCTCTCTCTCCCGCCGGCCCCCCTCTCTCTCCCGCCGGCAGCCCTCTCTCTCCTGCCGGCCCCCCTCTCTCTCCCCCCGGCCCCCTCTCTCTCCCCCCGTCCCCCCTCTCTCTCCCCCCGGCCCCCCTCTCTCTCTTCCAGGCCCCCCTCTCTCTCCCCCCCGGCCCCCCTCTCTCTCCCCCCGGCCCCCCTCTCTCTGCCCCCGGCCCCCTCTCTATCCCCCCGGCCCCCCTCTCTCTGCCCCCGGCCCCCCTCTCTCTCCCCACGGCCACCCTCTCTCTCCCCACGGCCCCCCTCTCTCTACCCACGGCCCCCCTCTCTCTCCCCACGGCCCCCCTCTCTTTCCCCCGGCCCCCCTCTCTCTCCCCCCGGCCCCCCTCTTTCTCCCCACGGCCCCCTCTCTCTCCCGCCGGCCCCCCTCTCTCTCCCCCCGGCTCCCCTCTCTCTCCCCACGGCCCCTCTCTCTCTCCCCACGGCCCCCCTCTCTCTCTCCCCGGCCCCCATCTCTCCCCCCGGCCCCCCTCTCTCTCCCCCCGGCCCCCCTCTCTCTCCTCCCGGCCCCCTTCTCTCTGCCCCCGGCCCCCCTCTCTCTGCCCCCGGCCCCCCTCTCTCTGCCCTCGGCCCCCCTCTCTCTGCCCCTGGCCCCCCTCTCTCTGCCCACGGCCCCCCTCTCTCTCCCCACGGCCCCCCTCTCTTTCCCCCTGGCCCCCTCTCTCTCCCCGCCCCCCTCTCTCTCCCCACTGCCCCCCTCTCTCTCCCCACGGCCCCCCTCTCTCTGCCCCCTGCCCCCCTCTCTCTGCCCCCGGCTCCCCTCTCTCTCCCCACAGCCCCCCTCTCTCTCCCCACGGCCCCCCTCTCTCTCCCAACGGCCCCCCTCTCTCTGCCCCCGGCCCCCCTCCCTCTGCCCCCGGCCCCCCTCTCTCCGCCCCCTGCCCCCCTCTCTCTCCCCCGGCCCCCCTCTCTCTCCCCCTGGCCCCCCTCTCTCTCCCGCCAGCCCCCCTCTCTCTCTCCCCAGCCCCCCTCTCTCTCCCGCCACCCCCTCTCTCTCTCCCCCCGGCCCCCCTCTCTCTCCCGCCGGCAGCCCTCTCTCTCCTGCCGGACCCCCTCTCTTTTCCCCGGCCCCCTCTCTCTCCCCCCGGCCCCCCTCTCTCTCCCCCCAGCCCCCCTCTCTCTCTTCCATGCCCCCCTTTCTCTCACCCCGGCCCCTCTCTCTCTCCCCTCGGCCCCCCTCTCTCTGCCCCCGGCCCCCCTCTCTATCCCCCCGGCCCCCCTCTCTCTGCCCCCGGCCCCCCTCTCTCTCCCCCCGGCCCCCCTCTCTCTTCACACGGCCCCCCTCTCTCTCCACACGGCCCCTTTCTCTCTCCCCACGGCCCCCCTCTCTCTCCCCACGGCCCCCCTCTCTCTACCCACGGCCCCCCTCTCTCTCCCCACGGCCCCCCTCTCTTTCCCCCTGGCCCCCCTCTCTCTCTCCCCGGCCCCCCTCTTTCTCCCCACGGCCCCCCTCTCTCTCCCGCCGGCCCCCCTCTCTCTCCCCCCGGCTCCCCTCTCTCTCCACACGGCCCCTCTCTCTCTCCCCACGCTCTCCCCACGGCCCCCCTCTCTCTCTCCCCGGCCCCCCTCTCTCTCCTCCCGGCCCCCCTCTCTCTCCCCCCGGCCCCCCTCTCTCTCCTCCCGTCCCCCTTCTCTCTGCCCCCGGCCCCTCTCTCTCTGCCCCCGGCCCCCCTCTCTCTGCCCACGGCCCCCCTCTCTCTCCCCACGGCCCCCCTCTCTTTCTCCCTGGCCCCCCTCTCTCTCCCCCCGGCCCCCCTCTTTCTCCCCACGGCCCCCCTCTCTCTCCCGCCGGCCCCCCTCTCTCTCCCGCCCGGCTCCCCTCTCTCTCCCCACGGCCCCCCTCTCTCTTCCCACAGCCCCTCTCTCTCACCCCACGGCCCCCCTCTCTCTCCCCACGGCCCCCCTCTCTCTCCCCACCGCCCCCCTCTCTCTCCACGGCCCCCTTCTCTCTCCACACGGCCCCCCTCTCTCTCCCCACTGGCCCGCCTCTCTCTCTCCCCGGCCCCCCTCTCTCTCCCCCCGGCCCCCTCTCTCTCACCGCAGCCCCCCTCTCTCTCCCCCCGGCCCCCCTCTCTCTGCCCCCGGCCCCCCTCTCTCTGCCCCCGGCCCCCCTCTCTCTGCCCCCGGCCCCCCTCTCTCTGCCCCCCGGCCCCCCTCTCTCTCCCCACGGCCCCTCTCTCTCTCCCCACGGCCCCCCTCTCTCTCTCCCCGGCCCCCATCTCTCCCCCCGGCCCCCCTCTCTCTCCCCCCGGCCCCCCTCTCTCTCCTCCCGGCCCCCTTCTCTCTGCCCCCGGCCCCCCTCTCTCTGCCCCCGGCCCCCCTCTCTCTGCCCTCGGCCCCCCTCTCTCTGCCCCCGGCCCCCCTCTCTCTGCCCACGGCCCCCCCTCTCTCTCCCCACGGCCCCCCTCTCTTTCCCCCTGGCCCCCTCTCTCTCCCCGCCCCCCTCTCTCTCCCCACTGCCCCCTCTCTCTCCCCACGGCCCCCCTCTCTCTGCCCCCTGCCCCCCTCTCTCTGCCCCCGGCTCCCCTCTCTCTCCCCACAGCCCCCTCTCTCTCCCCACGGCTCCCCTCTCTCTCCCCACGGCCACCCTCTCTCTCCCCCCCGGCCCCCCTCTCTCTCCCACCGGCCCCCCTCTCTCTGCCCCCGGCCCCCCTCCATCTGCCCCCGGCCCCCCTCTCTCCGCCCCCTGCCCCCCTCTCTCTCCCCCCGGCCCCCTCTCTCTCCCCCCGGCCCCCCTCTCTCTCCCCCGGCCCCCCTCTCTCTCTTCCAGGCCCCCCTCTCTCTCCCCCCGGCCCCCCTCTCTCTCCCCCCGGCCCCCCTCTCTCTGCCCCCGGCCCCCTCTCTATCCCCCCGGCCCCCCTCTCTCTCCCCACGGCCCCCCTCTCTCTCCCCCCGGCCCCCCTCTCTCTCCCCCCGGCCCCCCTCTCTCTCCCCCCGGCCCCCCTCTCTCTGCCCCCGGCCCCCTCTCTATCCCCCCGGCCCCCCTCTCTCTGCCCCCGGCCCCCCTCTCTCTCCCCCCGGCCCCCCTCTCTCTTCACACGGCCCCCCTCTCTCTCCACACGGCCCCTTTCTCTCTCCCCACGGCCCCCCTCTCTCTCCCCACGGCCCCCCTCTCTCTACCCACGGCCCCCCTCTCTCTCCCCACGGCCCCCCTCTCTTTCCCCCTGGCCCCCCTCTCTCTCCCCCCGGCCCCCCTCTTTCTCCCCACGGCCCCCCTCTCTCTCCCGCCGGCCCCCCTCTCTCTCCCCCCGGCTCCCCTCTCTCTCCCCACGGCCCTCTCTCTCTCCCCACGGCCCCCCTCTCTCTCTCCCCTGCCCCCATCTCTCCCCCCGGCCCCCCTCTCTCTCCCCCCGGCCCCCCTCTCTCTCCTCCCGGCCCCCTTCTCTCTGCCCCCGGCCCCCCTCTCTCTGCCCCCGGCCCCCCTCTCTCTGCCCTCGGCCCCCCTCTCTCTGCCCCTGGCCCCCCTCTCTCTGCCCACGGCCCCCCTCTCTCTCCCCACGGCCCCCCTCTCTTTCCCCCTGGCCCCCTCTCTCTCCCCGCCCCTCTCTCTCTCCCCACTGCCCCCCTCTCTCTCCCCACGGCCCCCCTCTCTCTGCCCCCGGCCCCCCTCTCTCTGCCCCCGGCTCCCCTCTCTCTCCCCACAGCCCCCCTCTCTCTCCCCACGGCCCCCCTCTCTCTCTCAACGGCCCCCCTCTCTCTGCCCCCGGCCCCCCTCCCTCTGCCCCGGGCCCCCCTCTCTCCGCCCCCTGCCCCCCTCTCTCTCCCCCCGGCCCCCCTCTCTCTCCCCCTGGCCCCCCTCTCTCTCCCGCCAGCCCCCCTCTCTCTCCCCCCGGCCCCCCTCTCTCTCCCCACGGCCCCCCTCTCTCTCCAAACGGCCCCCCTCTCTCTTCCCATGGCCCCCCTCTCTCTCCCCGCCCCCCTCTCTCTCCCCCCTGCCCCCCTCTTTCTCCCCACGGCCCCCCTCTCTCTGCCCCCGGCCCCCCTCTCTCTGCCCCCGGCTCCCCTCTCTCTCCCCACAGCCCCCCTCTCTCTCCCCACGGCCCCCCTCTCTCTCCCCACGGCCACCCTCTCTCTCCCCCCGGCCCCCCTCTCTCTCCCAACGGCCCCCCTCTCTCTGCCCCCGGCCCCCCTCCCTCTGCCCCCGGCCCCCCTCTCTCTGCCACCGGCCCCCCTCTCTCTCCCCCCGGCCCCCCTCTCTCTCCCCCTGGCCCCCCTCTCTCTCTTGCCAGCCCCCCTCTCTCTCCCCCCGGCCCCCCTCTCTCTCCCCCCGGCCCCCCTCTCTCTGCCCCCGGCCCCCTCTCTATCCCCCCGGCCCCCCTCTCTCTGCCCCCGGCCCCCCTCTCTCTCCCCCCGGCCCCCCTCTCTCTTCACACGGCCCCCCTCTCTCTCCACACGGCCCCTTTCTCTCTCCCCACGGCCCCCCTCTCTCTCCCCACGGCCCCCCTCTCTCTACCCACGGCCCCCCTCTCTCTCCCCACGGCCCCCCTCTCTTTCCCCCTGGCCCCCCTCTCTCTCCCCCCGGCCCCCCTCTTTCTCCCCACGGCCCCCCTCTCTCTCCCGCCGGCCCCCCTCTCTCTCCCCCCGGCTCCCCTCTCTCTCCCCACGGCCCCTCTCTCTCTCCCCACGACCCCCCTCTCTCTCTCCCCGGCCCCCATCTCTCCCCCCGGCCCCCCTCTCTCTCCCCCCGGCCCCCCTCTCTCTCCTCCCGGCCCCCTTCTCTCTGCCCCCGGCCCCCCTCTCTCTGCCCCCGGCCCCCCTCTCTCTGCCCTCTTTCCCCCTCTCTCTGCCCCTGGCCCCCCTCTCTCTGCCCACGGCCCCCCTCTCTCTCCCCACGGCCCCCCTCTCTTTCCCCCTGGCCCCCTCTCTCTCCCCGCCCCCCTCTCTCTCCCCACTGCCCCCCTCTCTCTCCCCACGGCCCCCCTCTCTCTGCCCCCGGCCCCCCTCTCTCTGCACCCGGCTCCCCTCTCTCTCCCCACAGCCCCCCTCTCTCTCCCCACGGCCCCCCTCTCTCTCTCAACGGCCCCCCTCTCTCTGCCCCCGGCCCCCCTCCCTCTGCCCCGGGCCCCCCTCTCTCCGCCCCCTGCCCCCCTCTCTCTCCCCCCGGCCCCCCTCTCTCTCCCCCTGGCCCCCCTCTCTCTCCCGACAGCCCCGCTCTCTCTCCCCCCGGCCCCCCTCTCTCTCCCCACGGCCCCCCTCTCTCTCCAAACGGCCCCCCTCTCTCTCCCGCCGGCCCCCCTCTCTCTCCCCCCGGCTCCCCTCTCTCTCCCCACGGCCCCTCTCTCTCTCCCCACGGCCCCCCTCTCTCTCTCCCCTGCCCCCATCTCTCCCCCCGGCCCCCCTCTCTCTCCCCCCGGCCCCCCTCTCTCTCCTCCCGGCCCCCTTCTCTCTGCCCCCGGCCCCCCTCTCTCTGCCCCCGGCCCCCCTCTCTCTGCCCTCGGCCCCCCTCTCTCTGCCCCTGGCCCCCCTCTCTCTGCCCACGGCCCCCCTCTCTCTCCCCACGGCCCCCCTCTCTTTCCCCCTGGCCCCCTCTCTCTCCCCGCCCCCCTCTCTCTCCCCACTGCCCCCCTCTCTCTCCCCACGGCCCCCCTCTCTCTGCCCCCGGCCCCCCTCTCTCTGCCCCCGGCTCCCCTCTCTCTCCCCACAGCCCCCCTCTCTCTCCCCACGGCCCCCCTCTCTCTCTCAACGGCCCCCCTCTCTCTGCCCCCGGCCCCCCTCCCTCTGCCCCGGGCCCCCCTCTCTCCGCCCCCTGCCCCCCTCTCTCTCCCCCCGGCCCCCCTCTCTCTCCCCCTGGCCCCCCTCTCTCTCCCGCCAGCCCCCCTCTCTCTCCCCCCGGCCCCCCTCTCTCTCCCCACGGCCCCCCTCTCTCTCCAAACGGCCCCCCTCTCTCTTCCCATGGCCCCCCTCTCTCTCCCCGCCCCCCTCTCTCTCCCCCCTGCCCCCCTCTTTCTCCCCACGGCCCCCCTCTCTCTGCCCCCGGCCCCCCTCTCTCTGCCCCCGGCTCCCCTCTCTCTCCCCACAGCCCCCCTCTCTCTCCCCACGGCCCCCCTCTCTCTCCCCACGGCCACCCTCTCTCTCCCCCCGGCCCCCCTCTCTCTCCCAACGGCCCCCCTCTCTCTGCCCCCGGCCCCCCTCCCTCTGCCCCCGGCCCCCCTCTCTCTGCCACCGGCCCCCCTCTCTCTCCCCCCGGCCCCCCTCTCTCTCCCCCTGGCCCCCCTCTCTCTCTTGCCAGCCCCCCTCTCTCTCCCCCGGCCCCCCTCTCTCTCCCCCCGGCCCCCCTCTCTCTGCCCCCGGCCCCCTCTCTATCCCCCCGGCCCCCCTCTCTCTGCCCCCGGCCCCCCTCTCTCTCCCCCCGGCCCCCCTCTCTCTTCACACGGCCCCCCTCTCTCTCCACACGGCCCCTTTCTCTCTCCCCACGGCCCCCCTCTCTCTCCCCACGGCCCCCCTCTCTCTACCCACGGCCCCCCTCTCTCTCCCCACGGCCCCCCTCTCTTTCCCCCTGGCCCCCCTCTCTCTCCCCCCGGCCCCCCTCTTTCTCCCCACGGCCCCCCTCTCTCTCCCGCCGGCCCCCCTCTCTCTCCCCCCGGCTCCCCTCTCTCTCCCCACGGCCCCTCTCTCTCTCCCCACGACCCCCCTCTCTCTCTCCCCGGCCCCCATCTCTCCCCCCGGCCCCCCTCTCTCTCCCCCCGGCCCCCCTCTCTCTCCTCCCGGCCCCCTTCTCTCTGCCCCCGGCCCCCCTCTCTCTGCCCCCGGCCCCCCTCTCTCTGCCCTCTTTCCCCCTCTCTCTGCCCCTGGCCCCCCTCTCTCTGCCCACGGCCCCCCTCTCTCTCCCCACGGCCCCCCTCTCTTTCCCCCTGGCCCCCTCTCTCTCCCCGCCCCCCTCTCTCTCCCCACTGCCCCCCTCTCTCTCCCCACGGCCCCCCTCTCTCTGCCCCCGGCCCCCCTCTCTCTGCCCCCGGCTCCCCTCTCTCTCCCCACAGCCCCCCTCTCTCTCCCCACGGCCCCCCTCTCTCTCTCAACGGCCCCCCTCTCTCTGCCCCCGGCCCCCCTCCCTCTGCCCCGGGCCCCCCTCTCTCCGCCCCCTGCCCCCCTCTCTCTCCCCCCGGCCCCCCTCTCTCTCCCCCTGGCCCCCCTCTCTCTCCCGACAGCCCCCCTCTCTCTCCCCCCGGCCCCCCTCTCTCTCCCCACGGCCCCCCTCTCTCTCCAAACGGCCCCCCTCTCTCTTCCCATGGCCCCCCTCTCTCTCCCCGCCCCCCTCTCTCTCCCCCCTGCCCCCCTCTTTCTCCCCACGGCCCCCCTCTCTCTGCCCCCGGCCCCCCTCTCTCTGCCCCCGGCTCCCCTCTCTCTCCCCACAGCCCCCCTCTCTCTCCCCACGGCCCCCCTCTCTCTCCCCACGGCCACCCTCTCTCTCCCCCCGGCCCCCCTCTCTCTCCCAACGGCCCCCCTCTCTCTGCCCCCGGCCCCCCTCCCTCTGCCCCCGGCCCCCCTCTCTCTGCCACCGGCCCCCCTCTCTCTCCCCCCGGCCCCCCTCTCTCTCCCACTGGCCCCCCTCTCTCTCTTGCCAGCCCCCCTCTCTCTCCCCCCGGCCCACCTCTCTCTCCCGCCGGCCCCCCTCTCTCTCCCGCCGGCAGCCCTCTCTCTCCTGCCGGCCCCCCTCTCTCTCCCCCCGGCCCCCTCTCTCTCCCCCCGTCCCCCCTCTCTCTCTCCCCGGCCCCCCTCTCTCTCTTCCAGGCCCCCCTCTCTCTCCCCCCGGCCCCCCTCTCTCTCCCCCCGGCCCCCCTCTCTCTGCCCCCGGCCCCCTCTCTATCCCCCCGGCCCCCCTCTCTCTGCCCCCGGCCCCCCTCTCTCTCCCCACGGCCACCCTCTCTCTCCCCACGGCCCCCCTCTCTCTACCCACGGCCCCCCTCTCTCTCCCCACGGCCCCCCTCTCTTTCCCCCTGGCCCCCCTCTCTCTCCCCCCGGCCCCCCTCTTTCTCCCCACGGCCCGCCTCTCTCTCCCGCCGGCCCCCCTCTCTCTCCCCCCGGCTCCCCTCTCTCTCCCCACGGCCCCTCTCTCTCTCTCCCCACGGCCCCCCTCTCTCTCTCCCCGGCCCCCATCTCTCCCCCCGGCCCCCCTCTCTCTCCCCCCGGCCCCCCTCTCTCTCCTCCCGGCCCCCTTCTCTCTGCCCCCGGCCCCCCTCTCTCTGCCCCCGGCCCCTCTCTCTCTGCCCTCGCCCCCCTCTCTCTGCCCCCGGCCCCCCTCTCTCTGCCCACGGCCCCCCTCTCTCTCCCCACGGCCCCCCTCTCTTTCCCCCTGGCCCCCTCTCTCTCCCCGCCCCCCTCTCTCTCCCCACTGCCCCCCTCTCTCTCCCCACGGCCCCCCTCTCTCTGCCCCCTGCCCCCCTCTCTCTGCCCCCGGCTCCCCTCTCTCTCCCCACAGCCCCCCTCTCTCTCCCCACTGCCCCCCTCTCTCTCCGCACGGCCACCCTCTCTCTCCCCCCGGCCACCCTCTCTCTCCCAACGGCCCCCCTCTCTCTGCCCCCGGCCCCCCTCCCTCTGCCCCCGGCCCCCCTCTCTCCGCCCCTTGCCCCCCTCTCTCTCCCCCCGGCCCCCCTCTCTCTCCCCCTGGCCCCCCTCTCTCTCCCGCCAGCCCCCCTCTCTCTCTCCCCAGCCCCCCTCTCTCTCCCGCCACCCCCTCTCTCTCTCCCCCCGGCCCCCCTCTCCTTCCCGCCGGCAGCCCTCTCTCTCCTGCCGGACCCCCTCTCTCTCCCCCCGGCCCCCTCTCTCTCCCCCCGGCCCCCCTCTCTCTCCCCCCGGCCCCCCTGTCTCTCTTCCAGGCCCCCCTTTCTCTCACCCCGGCCCCCCTCTCTCTCCCCCCGGCCCCCCTCTCTCTGCCCCCGGCCCCCCTCTCTATCCCCCCGGCCCCCCTCTCTCTGCCCCCGGCCCCCCTCTCTCTCCCCCCGGCCCCCCTCTCTCTTCACACGGCCCCCCTCTCTCTCCACACGGCCCCTTTCTCTCTCCCCACGGCCCCCCTCTCTCTCCCCACGGCCCCCCTCTCTCTACCCACGGCCCCCCTCTCTCTCACCACGGCCCCCCTCTCTTTCCCCCTGGCCCCCCTCTCTCTCTCCCCGGCCCCCCTCTTTCTCCCCACGGCCCCCCTCTCTCTCCCGCCGGCCCACCTCTCTCTCCCCCCGGCTACCCTCTCTCTCCACACGGCCCCTCTCTCTCTCCCCACGCTCTCCCCACGGCCCCCCTCTCTCTCTCCCCGGCCCCCCTCTCTCTCCCCCCGGCCCCCCTCTCTCTCCCCCCGGCCCCCCTCTCTCTCCTCCCGTCCCCCTTCTCTCTGCCCCCGGCCCCTCTCTCTCTGCCCCCGGCCCCCCTCTCTCTGCCCTCGGCCCCCCTCTCTCTGCCCCCGCCCCCCCTCTCTCTGCCCACGGCCCCCCTCTCTCTCCCCACGGCCCCCCTCTCTTTCCCCCTGGCCCCCCTCTCTCTCCCCCCGGCCCCCCTCTTTCTCCCCACGGCCCCCCTCTCTCTCCCGCCGGCCCCCCTCTCTCTCCGCCCGGCTCCCCCCTCTCTCTCCACGGCCCCCTTCTCTCTCCACACGGCCCCCCTCTCTCTCCCACTGGCCCGCCTCTCTCTCTCCCCGGCCCCCCTCTCTCTCCCCCCGGCCCCCTCTCTCTCACCGCAGCCCCCCTCTCTCTCCCCCCGGCCCCCCTCTCTCTGCCCCCGGCCCCCCTCTCTCTGCCCCCGGCCCCCCTCTCTCTGCCCCCCGGCCCCCCTCTCTCTCCCCCCGGCCCAACTCTCTCTCCCCTCTGCCCCCCTCTCTCTGCCCCCGGCCCCCCTCTCTCTGCCCACGTCCCCCCTCTCTCTCCCCACGGCCCCCCTCTCTTTCCCCCTGGCCCCCCTCTCTCTCCCCCCGGCCCCCCTCTTTCTCCCCACGGCCCCCCTCTCTCTCTCCACGCCCCCCCTCTCTCTCTCCCCGGCCCCCCTCTCTCTCCCCCCGGCTCCCCTCTCTCTCCCCCCGGCCTCCCTCTCTCTCCCCCCGGCCCCCTTCTATCTGCCCCCGGCCCCCCTCTCTCTGCCCCCGGCCCCCCTCTCTCTGCCCTCGGCCCCCCTCTCTCTGCCCCCGGCCCCCCTCTCTCTGCCCCCGGCCCCCCTCTCTCTCCCCCCGGCTCCCATCTCTCTCCCCACGGCCCCCCTCTCTCTCCCCACGGCCCCCCTCTCTCTCCCCACGTCCCCCCTCTCTCTCCCCATGGCCCCCCTCTCTCTCCCCACCGCCCCCCTCTCTCTCTCCACTGCCCCCTTCTCTCTCCCCACGGCCCCCCTCTCTCTCCCACTGGCCCGCATCTCTCTCTCCCCGGCCCCCCTCTCTCTCCGCCCGGCCCCCTCTCTCTCACCGCAGCCCCCCTCTCTCTCCCCCCGGCCCCCCTCTCTCTGCCCCCGGCCCCCCTCTCTCTGCCCCCGGCCTCCCTCTCTCTGCCCCCGGCCCCCCTCTCTCTCCCCCCGGCCCCCCTCTCTCTGCCCCCGGGCCCCCCTCTCTCTCTCCCCTGCCCCCCTCTCTCTCCCCCCGGCCCCCCTCTCTCTCCCCCTGGCCCCACTCTCTCTCCCGCCGGCCCCCCTCTCTCTCCCGCCAGCCCCCCTCTCTCTCCCCCCGGCCCCCCTCTTTCTCCCCACGGCCCCCCTCTCTCTCTCCACGCCCCCCCTCTCTCTCTCCCCGGCCCCCCTCTCTCTCCCCCCGGCTCCCCTCTCTCTCCCCCCGGCCCCCCTCTCTCTCCCCCCGGCCCCCCTCTCTCTGCCCCCGGCCCCCCTCTCTCGGCCCCCGGCCCCCCTCTCTCTGCCCCCGGCCCCCCTCTCTCTACCCCCGGCCCGCCTCTCTCTCTCCCCGGCCAACCTCTTTCTCCCCACGGCCCCCCTCTCTCTCCCGCCGGCCCCCCTCTCTCTCCCCCCAGCTCCCCTCTCTCTCCCCACGGCCCCCCTCTCTCTCCCCACGGCCCCCCTCTCTCTCCCCCCGGCCCCCCTCTCTCTGCCCCCGGCCCCCCTCTCTCTGCCCCGGCCCCCCTCTCTCTGTCCTCGGCCCCCCTCTCTCTCCCCCCGACCACCCTCTCTCTCCCCACGGCCCCCCTCTCTCTCCCCACGGCCCCCCTCTCTCTCCCCACGGCCCCCCTCTCTCTCCCCACCGCCCCCCTCTCTCTCTCCACGGCCCCCTTCTCTCTCCACACGGCCCCCCTCTCTCTCCCACTGGCCCACCTCTCTCTTTCCCCGGCCCCCCTCTCTCTCCCCCCGGCCCCCTCTCTCTCACCGCAGCCCCCCTCTCTCTCCCCCCGGCCCCACTCTCTCTGCCCCCGGCCCCCCTCTCTCTGCCCCCAGCCCCCCTCTCTCTGCCCCCCGGCCCCCCTCTCTCTCCCCCCGGCCCCCCTCACTCTGCCCCCGGGCCCCCCTCTCTCTCCCCCCGGCCCCCCTCTCTCTCCTCCCGGCCCCCCTCTCTCTCCCCCTGGCCCCCCTCCCTCTCCCACCAGCCCCCCTCTCTCTCCCGCCGGCCCCCTGTCTCTCCCCCCGGCCCCCTTCTCTCTCCCCCCGGCCCCCCTCTATCTCCCCCCGGCTCCCCTCTCTCTTCCCACGGCCCACCTCTCTCTCCCCACGGCCCCCCTCTCTCTCCCCCCGGCCCCCCTGTCTCTCCCCCCGGCCCCCCTCTCTCTCCCCCCGGCCCCCCTCTCTCTCCCCCCGGCCCCCCTCTCTCTGCCCCCGGTCCCCCTCTCTCTGACCCCGGCCCCCCTCTCTCTGTCCCCTGCCCCCCTCTCTCTCCCCCCGGCCCCCCTCTCTCTCCCCTCGGCCCCCTCTCTCTGCCCCCGGCCCCCCTCTCTCTGCCCACGGCCCCCCTCTCTCTCCCCACGGCCCCCCTCTCTTTCCCCCTGGCCCCCCTCTCTCTCCCCCGGCCCCCCTCTTTCTCCCCACGGCCCCCCTCTCTCTCCCGCCGGCCCCCCTCTCTCTCCCCACGGCCCCCCTCTCTCTCTCCCCGGCCCCCCTCTCTCTCCCCCCGGCCCCCCTCTCTCTCCCCCCGGCCCCCCTCTCTCTCCCCCCGGCCCCCTTCTATCTGCCCCCGGCCCCCCTCTCTCTGCCCCCGTCCCCCCTCTCTCTGCCCTCGGCCCCCCTCTCTCTGCCCCCGGCCCCCTTCTCTCTGCCCCCAGCCCCCCTCTCTCTCCCCCGGCCCCCCTCTCTCTCCCCACGGCCCCCCTCTCTCTCCCCACGGCCCCCCTCTCTCTCCCCACGTCCCCCCTCTCTCTCCCCACGGCCCCCCTCTCTCTCCCCACCGCCCCCCTCTCTCTCTCCCACTGGCCCGCATCTCTCTCTCCCCGGCCCCCCTCTCTCTCCGCCCGGCCTCCTCTCTCTCACCGCAGCCCCCCTCTCTCTCCCCCCGGCCCCCCTCTCTCTGCCCCCGGCCCCCCTCTCTCTGCCCCCGGCCTCCCTCTCTCTGCCCCCGGCCCCCCTCTCTCTCCCCCCGGCCCCCCTCTCTCTCCCCCCGGCCCCCCTCTCTCTCCCCCCGGCCCCCCTCTCTATCTTCCCGGCCCCCCTCTCTCTGCCCCCGACCCCCCTCTCTCGGTCCCCGGCCCCCCTCTCTCTGCCCCCGGCCCCCCTCTCTCTCCCCCCGGCCCCCCTCTCTCTCTCCCCGGCCAACCTCTTTCTCCCCACGGCCCCCCTCTCTCTCCCGCCGGCCCCCCTCTCTCTCCCCCCGGCTCCCCTCTCTCTCCCCCACGGCCCCCCTCTCTCTCCCCACGGCCCCCCTCTCTGTCCCCCCGGCCCCCCTGTCTCTCCCCCCGGCCCCCCTCTCTCTCCCCCCGGCCCCCCTCTCTCTCCCCCCGGCTCCCCTCTCTCTCCCCCCGGCCCCCCTCTCTCTCCCCCCGGCCCCCCTCTCTCTGCCCCCGGCCCCCCTCTCTCGGCCCCCGGCCCCCCTCTCTCTGCCCCCGGCCCCCCTCTCTCTACCCCCGGCCCGCCTCTCTCTCTCCCCGGCCAACCTCTTTCTCCCCACGGCCCCCCTCTCTCTCCCGCCGGCCCCCCTCTCTCTCCCCCCAGCTCCCCTCTCTCTCCCCACGGCCCCCCTCTCTCTCCCCACGGCCCCCCTCTCTCTCCCCCCGGCCCCCCTCTCTCTGCCCCCGGCCCCCCTCTCTCTGCCCCCGGCCCCCCTCTCTCTGTCCTCGGCCCCCCTCTCTCTCCCCCCGACCACCCTCTCTCTCCCCACGGCCCCCCTCTCTCTCCCCACGGCCCCCCTCTCTCTCCCCACGGCCCCCCTCTCTCTCCCCACCGCCCCCCTCTCTCTCTCCACGGCCCCCTTCTCTCTCCACACGGCCCCCCTCTCTCTCCCACTGGCCCACCTCTCTCTCTCCCCGGCCCCCCTCTCTCTCCCCCCGGCCCCCCTCTCTCTGCCCCCGGCCCCCCTCTCTCTGCCCCCAGCCCCCCTCTCTCTGCCCCCCGGCCCCCCTCTCTCTCCCCCCGGCCCCCCTCACTCTGCCCCCGGGCCCCCCTCTCTCTCCCCCCGGCCCCTCTCTCTCTCCCCCCGGCCCCCCTCTCTCTCCCCCTGGCCCCCCTCCCTCTCCCACCAGCCCCCCTCTCTCTCCCGCCGGCCCCCCTGTCTCTCCCCCCGGCCCCCCTCTCTCTCCCCCCGGCCCCCCTCTATCTCCCCCCGGCTCCCCTCTCTCTTCCCACGGCCCACCTCTCTCTCCCCACGGCCCCCCTCTCTCTCCCCCCGGCCCCCCTGTCTCTCCCCCCGGCCCCCCTCTCTCTCCCCCCGGCCCCCCTCTCTCTCCCCCCGGCCCCCCTCTCTCTGCCCCCGGTCCCCCTCTCTCTGACCCCGGCCCCCCTCTCTCTGTCCCCTGCCCCCCTCTCTCTCCCCCCGGCCCCCCTCTCTCTCCCCTCGGCCCCCTCTCTCTGCCCCCGGCCCCCCTCTCTCTGCCCACGGCCCCCCTCTCTCTCCCCACGGCCCCCCTCTCTTTCCCCCTGGCCCCCCTCTCTCTCCCCCGGCCCCCCTCTTTCTCCCCACGGCCCCCCTCTCTCTCCCGCCGGCCCCCCTCTCTCTCCACCCGGCTCCCCTCTCTCTCCCACGGCCCCCCTCTCTCTCCCCACGGCCCCCCTCTCTCTCCCCGGCCCCCCTCTCTCTCCCTCCGGCCCCCCTCTCTCTCCCCCCGGCCCCCCTCTCTCTCCCCCCGGCCCCCTTCTATCTGCCCCCGGCCCCCCTCTCTCTGCCCCCGTCCCCCCTCTCTCTGCCCTCGGCCCCCCTCTCTCTGCCCCCGGCCCCCTTCTCTCTGCCCCCAGCCCCCCTCTCTCTCCCCCCGGCCCCCCTCTCTCTCCCCCGGCCCCCTTCTCTCTCCCCACGGCCCCCCTCTCTCTCCCCACGTCCCCCCTCTCTCTCCCCACGGCCCCCCTCTCTCTCCCCACCGCCCCCCTCTCTCTCTCCCACTGGCCCGCATCTCTCTCTCCCCGGCCCCCCTCTCTCTCCGCCCGGCCCCCTCTCTCTCACCCCGGCCCCCCTCTCTCTGCCCCCGGCCCCCCTCTCTCTGCCCCCGGCCTCCCTCTCTCTGCCCCCGGCCCCCCTCTCTCTCCCCCCGGCCCCCCTCTCTCTCCCCCCGGCCCCCCTCTCTCTCCCCCCGGCCCCCCTCTCTATCTTCCCGGCCCCCCTCTCTCTGCCCCCGACCCCCCTCTCTCGGTCCCCGGCCCCCCTCTCTCTGCCCCCGGCCCCCCTCTCTCTCCCCCCGGCCCCCCTCTCTCTCTCCCCGGCCAACCTCTTTCTCCCCACGGCCCCCCTCTCTCTCCCGCCGGCCCCCCTCTCTCTCCCCCCGGCTATCCCTCTCTCTCCCCACGGCTCCCCTCTCTCTCCCCACGGCCCCCCTCTCTCTCCCCACGGCCCCCCTCTCTGTCCCCCCGGCCCCCCTGTCTCTCCCCCCGGCCCCCCTCTCTCTCCCCCCGGCCCCCCTCTCTCTCCCCCCGGCCCCCCTCTCTCTGCCCCCGGCCCCCCTCTCTCTGTCCCCGGCCCCCCTCTCTCTGTCCCCGGCCCCCCTCTCTCTCCCCCCGGCCCCCCTCTCTCTCCCCACGGCCCCCCTCTCTCTCCCCCCGGCTCCCCTCTCTCTCCCCACGGCCCCCCTCTCTCTCCCCACGGCCCCCCTCTCTGTCCCCCCGGCCCCCCTGTCTCTCCCCCCGGCCCCCCTCTCTCTCCCCCCGGCCCCCCTCTCTCTCCCCCCGGCTCCCCTCTCTCTCCCCCCGGCCCCCCTCTCTCTCCCCCCGGCCCCCCTTCCTCTGCCCCCGGCCCCCCTCTCTCGGCCCCCGGCCCCCCTCTCTCTGCCCCCGGCCCCCCTCTCTCTACCCCCGGCCCGCCTCTCTCTCTCCCCGGCCAACCTCTTTCTCCCCACGGCCCCCCTCTCTCTCCCGCCGGCCCCCCTCTCTCTCCCCCCAGCTCCCCTCTCTCTCCCCACGGCCCCCCTCTCTCTCCCCACGGCCCCCCTCTCTCTCCCCCCGGCCCCCCTCTCTCTGCCCCCGGCCCCCCTCTCTCTGCCCCCGGCCCCCCTCTCTCTGTCCTCGGCCCCCCTCTCTCTCCCCCCGACCACCCTCTCTCTCCCCACGGCCCCCCTCTCTCTCCCCACGGCCCCCCTCTCTCTCCCCACGGCCCCCCTCTCTCTCCCCACCGCCCCCCTCTCTCTCTCCACGGCCCCCTTCTCTCTCCACACGGCCCCCCTCTCTCTCCCACTGGCCCACCTCTCTCTCTCCCCGGCCCCCCTCTCTCTCCCCCCGGCCCCCTCTCTCTCACCGCAGCCCCCCTCTCTCTCCCCCCGGCCCCCCTCTCTCTGCCCCAGGACCCCCTCTCTCTGCCCCCAGCCCCCCTCTCTCTGCCCCCCGGCCCCCCTCTCTCTCCCCCCGGCCCCCCTCACTCTGCCCCCGGGCCCCCCTCTCTCTCCCCCCGGCCCCCCTCTCTCTCCCCCCGGCCCCCCTCTCTCTCCCCCTGGCCCCCCTCCCTCTCCCACCAGCCCCCCTCTCTCTCCCGCCGGCCCCCCTGTCTCTCCCCCCGGCCCCCCTCTCTCTCCCCCCGGCCCCCCTCTATCTCCCCCCGGCTCCCCTCTCTCTTCCCACGGCCCACCTCTCTCTCCCCACGGCCCCCCTCTCTCTCCCCCCGGCCCCCCTGTCTCTCCCCCCGGCCCCCCTCTCTCTCCCCCCGGCCCCCCTCTCTCTCCCCCCGGCCCCCCTCTCTCTGCCCCCGGTCCCCCTCTCTCTGACCCCGACCCCCCTCTCTCTGTCCCCTGCCCCCCTCTCTCTCCCCCCGGCCCCCCTCTCTCTCCCCTCGGCCCACTCTCTCTGCCCCCGGCCCCCCTCTCTCTGCCCACGGCCCCCCTCTCTCTCCCCACGGCCCCCCTCTCTCTCTCCCCGGCCCCCCTCTCTCTCCCCCCGGCCCCCCTCTCTCTCCCCCCGGCCCCCCTCTCTCTCCCCCCGGCCCCCTTCTATCTGCCCCCGGCCCCCCTCTCTCTGCCCCCGTCCCCCCTCTCTCTGCCCTCGGCCCCCCTCTCTCTGCCCCCGGCCCCCTTCTCTCTGCCCCCAGCCCCCCTCTCTCTCCCCCCGGCCCCCCTCTCTCTCCCCACGGCCCCCCTCTCTCTCCCCACGGCCCCCCTCTCTCTCCCCACGTCCCCCCTCTCTCTCCCCACGGCCCCCCTCTCTCTCCCCACCGCCCCCCTCTCTCTCTCCCACTGGCCCGCATCTCTCTCTCCCCGGCCCCCCTCTCTCTCCGCCCGGCCCCCTCTCTCTCACCGCAGCCCCCCTCTCTCTCCCCCCGGCCCCCCTCTCTCTGCCCCCGGCCCCCCTCTCTCTGCCCCCGGCCTCCCTCTCTCTGCCCCCGGCCCCCCTCTCTCTCCCCCCGGCCCCCCTCTCTCTCCCCCCGGCCCCCCTCTCTCTCCCCCCGGCCCCCCTCTCTATCTTCCCGGCCCCCCTCTCTCTGCCCCCGACCCCCCTCTCTCGGTCCCCGGCCCCCCTCTCTCTGCCCCCGGCCCCCCTCTCTCTCCCCCCGGCCCCCCTCTCTCTCTCCCCGGCCAACCTCTTTCTCCCCACGGCCCCCCTCTCTCTCCCGCCGGCCCCCCTCTCTCTCCCCCCGGCTCCCCTCTCTCTCCCCACGGCCCCCCTCTCTCTCCCCACGGCCCCCCTCTCTGTCCCCCCGGCCCCCCTGTCTCTCCCCCCGGCCCCCCTCTCTCTCCCCCCGGCCCCCCTCTCTCTCCCCCCGGCCCCCCTCTCTCTGCCCCCGGCCCCCCTCTCTCTGCCCCCGGCCCCCCTCTCTCTGTCCCCGGCCCCCCTCTCTCTCCCCCCGGCCCCCCTCTCTCTCCCCACGGCCCCCCTCTCTCTCCCCACGGCCCCCCTCTCTCTCCCCACGGCCCCCCTCTCTCTCCCCCCGGCCCCCCTCTCTGTGCCCTCGGCCCCCCTCTCTCTACCCCCGGCCCCCCTCTCTCTCCCCCCGGCCCCCTTCTCTCTGCCCCTGGGCCCCCTCTCTCTCCCCCCGGCCCCCCTCTCTCTCCCCCCGGCCCCCCTCTCTCTCCCCCTGGCCCCCCTCTCTCTGCCGCCGGCCCCCCTCTCTCTCCCACCGGCCCCCCTCTCTCTCCCCTCGGCCCCCCTCTCTCTCCCCCCGGCCCCCCTCTCTCTCTTCCCGGCCCCCCTCTCTCTGCCCCCGGCCCCCCTCTCTCTGCCCCCGGCCCCCCTCTCTCTGCCCCCGGCCCCCCTCTCTCTCCCCCCGGCCCCCCTCCCTCTCTCCCCGGCCCCCTCTTTCTCCCCACGGCCCCCCTCTCTCTCCCACCGGCCCCCCTCTCTCACCCCCCGGCTCCCCTCTCTCTCCCCACGGCCCCCCTCTCTCTCCCCACGGCCCCCCTCTCTCTCCCCCGGCCCCCCTGTCTCTCCCCCCGGCCCCCCTCTCTCTCCCCCCGGCCCCCCTCTCTCTGCCCCCGGCCCCCCTCTCTCTGCCCCCGGTCCCCCTCTCTCTGTCCCCGGCCCCCCTCTCTCTCCCCCCGGCCCCCCTCTCTCTCCCCACGGCCCCCCTCTCTCTCCCCACGGCCCCCCTCTCTCTCCCCACGGCCCCCTCTCTCTCCCCCCGTCCCCCTCTCTGTGCCCTCGGCCCCCTCTCTCTGCCCCTGGCCCCCCTCTCTCTGTCCCCGGCCCACCTCTCTCTCCCCCCGGCCCCCCTCTCTCTCCCCCCGGCCCCCCTCTCTCTCTCCCCGGCCAACCTCTTTCTCCCCACGGCCCCCCTCTCTCTCCCGCCGGCCCCCCTCTCTCTCCCCCCGGCTCCCCTCTCTCTCCCCACGGCCCCCCTCTCTCTCCCCACGGCCCCCCTCTCTGTCCCCCCGGCCCCCCTGTCTCTCCCCCCGGCCCCCCTCTCTCTCCCCCCGGCCCCCCTCTCTCTCCCCCCGGCCCCCCTCTCTCTGCCCCCGGCCCCCCTCTCTCTGCCCCCGGCCCCCCTCTCTCTGTCCCCGGCCCCCCTCTCTCTCCCCCCGGCCCCCCTCTCTCTCCCCACGGCCCCCCTCTCTCTCCCCACGGCCGCCCTCTCTCTCCCCACGGCCCCCCTCTCTCTCCCCCCGGCCCCCCTCTCTGTGCCCTCGGCCCCCCTCTCTCTACCCCCGGCCCCCCTCTCTCTCCCCCCGGCCCCCTTCTCTCTGCCCCTGGGCCCCCTCTCTCTCCCCCCGGCCCCCCTCTCTCTCCCCCCGGCCCCCCTCTCTCTCCCCCTGGCCCCCCTCTCTCTGCCGCCGGCCCCCCTCTCTCTCCCACCGGCCCCCCTCTCTCTCCCCCCGGCCCCCCTCTCTCTCTCCCCGGCCCCCCTCTCTCTCCCCTCGGCCCCCCTCTCTCTCCCCCCGGCCCCCCTCTCTCTCTTCCCGGCCCCCCTCTCTCTGCCCCCGGCCCCCCTCTCTCTGCCCCCGGCCCCCCTCTCTCTGCCCCCGGCCCCCTCTCTCTCCCCCCGGCCCCCCTCCCTCTCTCCCCGGCCCCCTCTTTCTCCCCACGGCCCCCCTCTCTCTCCCACCGGCCCCCCTCTCTCACCCCCCGGCTCCCCTCTCTCTCCCCACGGCCCCCCTCTCTCTCCCCACGGCCCCCCTCTCTCTCCCCCCGGCCCCCCTGTCTCTCCCCCCGGCCCCCCTCTCTCTCCCCCCGGCCCCCCTCTCTCTGCCCCCGGCCCCCCTCTCTCTGCCCCCGGTCCCCCTCTCTCTGTCCCCGGCCCCCCTCTCTCTCCCCCCGGCCCCCCTCTCTCTCCCCACGGCCCCCCTCTCTCTCCCCACGGCCCCCCTCTCTCTCCCCACGGCCCCCTCTCTCTCCCCCCGGCCCCCTCTCTGTGCCCTCGGCCCCCCTCTCTCTGCCCCTGGCCCCCCTCTCTCTGTCCCCGGCCCACCTCTCTCTCCCCCCGGCCCCCCTCTCTCTCCCCACGGCCCCCTCTCTCTCCCACCGGCCCGCCTCTCCCTCTCCCCGGCCCCCCTCTCTCTCTCCCCGGCCCCCCTCTCTCTCCCCCCGGCCCCCTCTCTCTTCCCGCAGCCCCCCTCTCTCTCCCCCCGGCCCCCCTCTCTCTACCCCCGGCCCCCCTCTCTCTCCCCCCGGCCCCATTCTCTCTGCCCCCGGCACCCCTCTCTCTGCCCCCGGCCCCCCTCTCTCTGCCCTCGGCCCCCCTCTCTCTGCCCCCGGCCCCCCTCTCTCTGCCCTCGGCCCCCCTCTCTCTCCCCACGGCCCCCCTCTCTCTCCCCACGGCCCCCCTCTCTCTCCCCACGGCCCCCCTCTCTCTCCCCACGGCCCCCCTCTCTCTCCCCACGGCCCCCCTCTCTCTCCCCCCGGCCCCCCTCTCTGTGCCCTCGGCCCCCCTCTCTCTGCCCCTGGCCCCCCTCTCTCTGTCCCCGGCCCCCCTCTCTCTCCCCCCGGCCCCCCTCTCTCTCCCCACGGCCCCCCTCTCCCTCCCACCGGCCCGCCTCTCTCTCTCGCCGGCCACCCTCTCTCTCTCCCCGGCCCCCCTCTCTCTCCCCCCGGCCCCCTCTCTCTCCCCGCAGCCCCCCCTCTCTCTCCCCCCGGCCCCCCTCTCTCTACCCCCGGCCCCCCTCTCTCTCCCCCCGGCCCCCCTCTCTCTACCCCCGGCCCCCCTCTCTCTCCCCCCGGCCCCCTTCTCTCTGCCCCTGGGCCCCCCTCTCTCTCCCCCCGGCCCCCCTCTCTCTCCCCCCGGCCCCCCTCTCTCTCCCCCTGGCCCCCTCTCTCTGCCGCCGGCCCCCCTCTCTCTCCCACCGGCCCCCCTCTCTCTCCCCCCGGCCCCCCTCTCTCTCTCCCCGGCCCCCCTCTCTCTCCCCTCGGCCCCCCTCTCTCTCCCCCCGGCCCCCCTCTCTCTCTTCCCGGCCCCCCTCTCTCTGCCCCCGGCCCCCCTCTCTCTGCCCCCGGCCCCCCTGTCTCTGCCCCCGGCCCCCCTCTCTCTCCCCCCGGCCCCCCTCCCTCTCTCCCCGGCCCCCTCTTTCTCCCCACGGCCCCCCTCTCTCTCCCACCGGCCCCCCTCTCTCACCCCCCGGCTCCCCTCTCTCTCCCCACGGCCCCCCTCTCTCTCCCCACGGCCCCCCTCTCTCTCCCCCCGGCCCCCCTGTCTCTCCCCCCGGCCCCCCTCTCTCTCCCCCCGGCCCCCCTCTCTCTGCCCCCGGCCCCCCTCTCTCTGCCCCCGGTCCCCCTCTCTCTGTCCCCGGCCCCCCTCTCTCTCCCCCCGGCCCCCCTCTCTCTCCCCACGGCCCCCCTCTCTCTCCCCACGGCCCCCCTCTCTCTCCCCACGGCCCCCCTCTCTCTCCCCACGGCCCCCCTCTCTCTCCCCCCGGCCCCCCTGTCTCTCCCCCCGGCCCCCCTCTCTCTCCCCCCGGCCCCCCTCTCTCTGCCCCCGGCCCCCCTCTCTCTGCCCCCGGTCCCCCTCTCTCTGTCCCCGGCCCCCCTCTCTCTCCCCCCGGCCCCCCTCTCTGTGCCCTCGGCCCCCCTCTCTCTGCCCCTGGCCCCCCTCTCTCTGTCCCCGGCCCCCCTCTCTCTCCCCACGGCCCCCTCTCTCTCCCACCGGCCCGCCTCTCCCTCTCCCCGGCCCCCCTCTCTCTCTCCCCGGCCCCCCTCTCTCTCCCCCCGGCCCCCTCTCTCTTCCCGCAGCCCCCCTCTCTCTCCCCCCGGCCCCCCTCTCTCTACCCCCGGCCCCCTTCTCTCTCCCCCCGGCCCCATTCTCTCTGCCCCAGGCACCCCTCTCTCTGCCCCCGGCCCCCCTCTCTCTGCCCTCGGCCCCCCTCTCTCTGCCCCCGGCCCCCCGCTCTCTGCCCTCGGCCCCCCTCTCTCTCCCCACGGCCCCCCTCTCTCTCCCCACGGCCCCCCTCTCTCTCCCCACGGCCCCCCTCTCTCTCCCCACGGCCCCCCTCTCTCTCCCCACGGCCCCCCTCTCTCTCCCCCCGGCCCCCCTCTCTGTGCCCTCGGCCCCCCTCTCTCTGCCCCTGGCCCCCCTCTCTCTGTCCCCGGCCCCCCTCTCTCTCCCCCCGGCCCCCCTCTCTCTCCCCACGGCCCCCCTCTCCCTCCCACCGGCCCGCCTCTCTCTCTCGCCGGCCACCCTCTCTCTCTCCCCGGCCCCCCTCTCTCTCCCCCCGGCCCCCTCTCTCTCCCCGCAGCCCCCCCTCTCTCTCCCCCCGGCCCCCCTCTCTCTACCCCCGGCCCCCCTCTCTCTCCCCCCGGCCCCCCTCTCTCTACCCCCGGCCCCCCTCTCTCTCCCCCCGGCCCCCTTCTCTCTGCCCCTGGGCCCCCCTCTCTCTCCCCCCGGCCCCCCTCTCTCTCCCCCCGGCCCCCCTCTCTCTCCCCCTGGCCCCCCTCTCTCTGCCGCCGGCCCCCCTCTCTCTCCCACCGGCCCCCCTCTCTCTCCCCCCGGCCCCCCTCTCTCTCTCCCCGGCCCCCCTCTCTCTCCCCTCGGCCCCCCTCTCTCTCCCCCCGGCCCCCCTCTCTCTCTTCCCGGCCCCCCTCTCTCTGCCCCCGGCCCCCCTCTCTCTGCCCCCGGCCCCCCTGTCTCTGCCCCCGGCCCCCCTCTCTCTCCCCCCGGCCCCCCTCCCTCTCTCCCCGGCCCCCTCTTTCTCCCCACGGCCCCCCTCTCTCTCCCACCGGCCCCCCTCTCTCACCCCCCGGCTCCCCTCTCTCTCCCCACGGCCCCCCTCTCTCTCCCCACGGCCCCCCTCTCTCTCCCCACGGCCCCCCTCTCTCTCCCCACGGCCCCCCTCTCTCTCCCCACGGCCCCCCTCTCTCTCCCCCCGGCCCCCCTCTCTGTGCCCTCGGCCCCCCTCTCTCTGCCCCTGGCCCCCCTCTCTCTGTCCCCGGCCCCCCTCTCTCTCCCCCCGGCCCCCCTCTCTCTCCCCACGGCCCCCCTCTCCCTCCCACCGGCCCGCCTCTCTCTCTCGCCGGCCACCCTCTCTCTCTCCCCGGCCCCCCTCTCTCTCCCCCCGGCCCCCTCTCTCTCCCCGCAGCCCCCCCTCTCTCTCCCCCCGGCCCCCCTCTCTCTACCCCCGGCCCCCCTCTCTCTCCCCCCGGCCCCCCTCTCTCTACCCCCGGCCCCCCTCTCTCTCCCCCCGGCCCCCTTCTCTCTGCCCCTGGGCCCCCCTCTCTCTCCCCCCGGCCCCCCTCTCTCTCCCCCCGGCCCCCCTCTCTCTCCCCCTGGCCCCCCTCTCTCTGCCGCCGGCCCCCCTCTCTCTCCCACCGGCCCCCCTCTCTCTCCCCCCGGCCCCCCTCTCTCTCTCCCCGGCCCCCCTCTCTCTCCCCTCGGCCCCCCTCTCTCTCCCCCCGGCCCCCCTCTCTCTCTTCCCGGCCCCCCTCTCTCTGCCCCCGGCCCCCCTCTCTCTGCCCCCGGCCCCCCTGTCTCTGCCCCCGGCCCCCCTCTCTCTCCCCCCGGCCCCCCTCCCTCTCTCCCCGGCCCCCTCTTTCTCCCCACGGCCCCCCTCTCTCTCCCACCGGCCCCCCTCTCTCACCCCCCGGCTCCCCTCTCTCTCCCCACGGCCCCCCTCTCTCTCCCCACGGCCCCCCTCTCTCTCCCCCCGGCCCCCCTGTCTCTCCCCCCGGCCCCCCTCTCTCTCCCCCCGGCCCCCCTCTCTCTGCCCCCGGCCCCCCTCTCTCTGCCCCCGGTCCCCCTCTCTCTGTCCCCGGCCCCCCTCTCTCTCCCCCCGGCCCCCCTCTCTCTCCCCACGGCCCCCCTCTCTCTCCCCACGGCCCCCCTCTCTCTCCCCACGGCCCCCCTCTCTCTCCCCACGGCCCCCCTCTCTCTCCCCCCGGCCCCCCTGTCTCTCCCCCCGGCCCCCCTCTCTCTCCCCCCGGCCCCCCTCTCTCTGCCCCCGGCCCCCCTCTCTCTGCCCCCGGTCCCCCTCTCTCTGTCCCCGGCCCCCCTCTCTCTCCCCCCGGCCCCCCTCTCTGTGCCCTCGGCCCCCCTCTCTCTGCCCCTGGCCCCCCTCTCTCTGTCCCCGGCCCACCTCTCTCTCCCCCCGGCCCCCCTCTCTCTCCCCACGGCCCCCTCTCTCTCGCACCGGCCCGCCTCTCTCTCTCCCCGGCCCCCCTCTCTCTCTCCCCGGCCCCCCTCTCTCTCCCCCCGGCCCCCTCTCTCTTCCCGCAGCCCCCCTCTTTCTCCCCCCGGCCCCCCTCTCTCTACCCCCGGCCCCCCTCTCTCTCCCCCCGGCCCCATTCTCTCTGCCCCCGGCACCCCTCTCTCTGCCCCCGGCCCCCCTCTCTCTGCCCTCGGCCCCCCTCTCTCTGCCCCCGGCCCCCCTCTCTCTGCCCTCGGCCCCCCTCTCTCTGCCCCCGGCCCCCCTCTCTCTGCCCCCGGCCCCCCTCTCTCTCCCCCCGGCCCCCCTCTCTCTCCCCACGGCCCCCCCTCTCTCCCCACGGCCCCCCTCTCTCTCCCCACGGCCCCCCTCTCTCTCCCCACGGCCCCCCTCTCTCTCCCCACTGCCCCCGTCTCTCTCTCCACGGCCCCCTTCTCTTTCTCCCCGGCCCCTCTCTCTCTCCCCCCGGCCCCCTCTCTCTCCCCGCAGCCCCCCTCTCTCTCCCCCCGGCCCCCCTCTCTCTGCCCCCGGCCCCCCTCTCTCTGCCCCCGGCCCCCCTCTCTCTCCCCCCGCCCCCCTCTCTCTGCCCCCGGGCCCCCCTCTCTCTGCCCCCGGCCCCCCTCTCTCTCCCCCCGGCCCCCCTCTCTCTCCCCCTGGCCCTCCTCTCTCTGCCGCCGGCCCCCCTCTCTCTCCCACCGGCCCCCCTCTCTCTCCCCCCGGCCCCCCTCTCTCTCCCCCCGGCCCGCCTCTCTCTCCCCCCGGCCCCCCTCTCTCTCCCCCCGGCCCCCCTCTCTCTCTTCCCGGCCCCCCTCTCTCTGCCCCCGGCCCCCCTCTCTCTGCCCCCGGCCCCCTTTCTCTGCCCCCGGCCCCCCTCTCTCTCCCCCCGGCCCCCCTCCCTCTCTCCACGGCCCCCTCTTTCTCCCCACGGCCCACCTCTCTCTCCCACCGGCCCCCCTCTCTCTCCCCCCGGCTCCCCTCGCTCTCCCCACGGCCCCCCACTCTCTCCCCCCGGCCCCCCTGTCTCTCTCCCCGGCCCCCCTCTCTCTCCCCCCGGCCCCCCTCTCTCTCCCCCCGGCCCCCCTCTCTCTGCCCCCGGCCCTCCTCTCTCTGCCCCCGGCCCCCCTCTCTCTGTCCCCGCCCCCCTCTCTCTCCCCCCGGCCCCCCTCTCTCTCCCAACGGCCCCCTCTCTCTCCCCACGGCCCCCCTCTCT
Source organism: Petromyzon marinus (assembly GCF_048934315.1). Lineage (NCBI taxonomy): Eukaryota > Metazoa > Chordata > Hyperoartia > Petromyzontiformes > Petromyzontidae > Petromyzon > Petromyzon marinus. The sequence continues at coordinate 46,155 of NW_027423329.1, read as the reverse complement.
CTCTCCACGGCCCCCCTCTCTCTCCCCACGGCCCCCCTCTCTCTCCCCACGGCCCCCCTCTCTCTCCCCGCGGCCCCCCTCTCTCTCCCCACGGCCCCCCTCTCTCTCCCACCGGCCCGCTTCTCTGTCTCCCCGGCCCCACTCTCTCTCTCCCCGGCCCCCCTCTCTCTCCCCCCGGCCCCCTCTCTCTTTCCGCAGCCCCCCTCTCTCTCCCCCCGGCCCCCCTCTCTCTACCCCCGGCCCCCCTCTCTCTCCCCCCGGCTCCATTCTCTCTGCCCCCGGCACCCCTCTCTCTGCCCCCGGCCCCCCTCTCTCTGCCCCTGGCCCCCCTCTCTCTCCCCCCGGCCCCCCTCTCTCTCCCCACGGCCCCCCCTCTCTCCCCACGGCCCCCCTCTCTCTCCCCACGGCCCCCCTCTCTCTCCCCACGGCCCCCCTCTCTCTCCCCACCGCCCCCGTCTCTCTCCACTGCCCCCTTCTATCTCTCCCCGGCCCCTCTCTCTCTCCCCCCGGCCCCCTCTCTCTCCCCGCAGCCCCCCTCTCTCTCCCCCCGGCCCCCCTCTCTCTGCCCCCGGCCCCCCTCTCTCTCCCCCCGCCCCCCTCTCTCTGCCCCCGGGCCCCCCTCTCTCTCCCCCCGGCCCCCCTCTCTCTCCCCCCGGCCCCCCTCTCTCTCCCCCTGGCCCTCCTCTCTCTGCCGCCGGCCCCCCTCTCTCTCCCACCGGCCCCCCTCTCTCTCCCCCCGGCTCCCCTCGCTCTCCCCACGGCCCCCCACTCTCTCCCCCCGGCCCCCCTGTCTCTCCCCCCGGCCCCCCTCTCTCTCCCCCCGGCCCCCCTCTCTCTCCCCCCGGCCCCCCTCTCTCTGCCCCCGGCCCTCCTCTCTCTGCCCCCGGCCCCCCTCTCTCTGTCCCCGCCCCCCTCTCTCTCCCCCCGGCCCCCCTCTCTCTCCCAACGGCCCCCTCTCTCTCCCCACGGCCCCCCTCTCTCTCCCCACGGCCCCCCTCTCTCTCCCCACGGCCCCCCTCTCTCTCCCCACGGCCCCCCTCTCTCTCCCCGCGGCCCCCCTCTCTCTCCCCACGGCCCCCCTCTCTCTCCCACCGGCCCGCTTCTCTGTCTCCCCGGCCCCACTCTCTCTCTCCCCGGCCCCCCTCTCTCTCCCCCCGGCCCCCTCTCTCTTTCCGCAGCCCCCCTCTCTCTCCCCCCGGCCCCCCTCTCTCTACCCCCGGCCCCCCTCTCTCTCCCCCCGGCTCCATTCTCTCTGCCCCCGGCACCCCTCTCTCTGCCCCCGGCCCCCCTCTCTCTGCCCCTGGCCCCCCTCTCTCTCCCCCCGGCCCCCCTCTCTCTCCCCACGGCCCCCCCTCTCTCCCCACGGCCCCCCTCTCTCTCCCCACGACCCCCCTCTCTCTCCCCACGGCCCCCCTCTCTCTCCCCACCGCCCCCGTCTCTCTCCACTGCCCCCTTCTATCTCTCCCCGGCCCCTCTCTCTCTCCCCCCGGCCCCCTCTCTCTCCCCGCAGCCCCCCTCTCTCTCCCCCCGGCCCCCCTCTCTCTGCCCCCGGCCCCCCTCTCTCTCCCCCCGCCCCCCTCTCTCTGCCCCCGGGCCCCCCTCTCTCTCCCCCCGGCCCCCCTCTCTCTCCCCCCGGCCCCCCTCTCTCTCCCCCTGGCCCTCCTCTCTCTGCCGCCGGCCCCCCTCTCTCTCCCACCGGCCCCCCTCTCTCTCCCCCCGGCCCCCCTCTCTCTCCCCCCGGCCCGCCTCTCTCTTCCCCCGGCCCCCTCTCTCTCCCCGCAGCCCCCCTCTCTCTCCCCCCGGCCCCCCTCTCTCTGCCCCCGGCCCCCCTCTCTCTGCCCCCGGCCCCCCTCTCTCTCCCCCCGCCCCCCTCTCTCTGCCCCCGGGCCCCCCTCTCTCTCTCCCCGGCCCCCCTCTCTCTCCCCCCGGCCCCCCTCTCTCTCCCCCTGGCCCTCCTCTCTCTGCCGCCGGCCCCCCTCTCTCTCCCACCGGCCCCCCTCTCTCTCCCCCCGGCCCCCCTCTCTCTCCCCCCGGCCCGCCTCTCTCTCCCCCCGGCCCCCCTCTCTCTCCCCCCGGCCCCCCTCTCTCTCTTCCCGGCCCCCCTCTCTCTGCCCCCGGCCCCCCTCTCTCTGCCCCCGGCCCCCTTTCTCTGCCCCCGGCCCCCCTCTCTCTCCCCCCGGCCCCCCTCCCTCTCTCCACGGCCCCCTCTTTCTCCCCACGGCCCACCTCTCTCTCCCACCGGCCCCCCTCTCTCTCCCCCCGGCTCCCCTCGCTCTCCCCACGGCCCCCCACTCTCTCCCCCCGGCCCCCCTGTCTCTCCCCCCGGCCCCCCTCTCTCTCCCCCCGGCCCCCCTCTCTCTCCCCCCGGCCCCCCTCTCTCTGCCCCCGGCCCTCCTCTCTCTGCCCCCGGCCCCCCTCTCTCTGTCCCCGCCCCCCTCTCTCTCCCCCCGGCCCCCCTCTCTCTCCCAACGGCCCCCTCTCTCTCCCCACGGCCCCCCTCTCTCTCCCCACGGCCCCCCTCTCTCTCCCCACGGCCCCCCTCTCTCTCCCCACGGCCCCCCTCTCTCTCCCCGCGGCCCGCCTCTCTCTCCCCACGGCCCCCCTCTCTCTCCCACCGGCCCGCTTCTCTGGGTCCCCGGCCCCACTCTCTCTCTCCCCGGCCCCCCTCTCTCTCCCCCCGGCCCCCTCTCTCTTTCCGCAGCCCCCCTCTCTCTCCCCCCGGCCCCCCTCTCTCTACCCCCGGCCCCCCTCTCTCTCCCCCCGGCCCCATTCTCTCTGCCCCCGGCACCCCTCTCTCTGCCCCCGGCCCCCCTCTCTCTGCCCCTGGCCCCCCTCTCTCTCCCCCCGGCCCCCCTCTCTCTCCCCACGGCCCCCCCTCTCTCCCCACGGCCCCCCTCTCTCTCCCCACGGCCCCCCTCTCTCTCCCCACGGCCCCCCTCTCTCTCCCCACCGCCCCCGTCTCTCTCCACTGCCCCCTTCTATCTCTCCCCGGCCCCTCTCTCTCTCCCCCCGGCCCCCTCTCTCTCCCCGCAGCCCCCCTCTCTCTCCCCCCGGCCCCCCTCTCTCTGCCCCCGGCCCCCCTCTCTCTGCCCCCGGCCGCCCTCTCTCTCCCCCCGCCCCCCTCTCTCTGCCCCCCGGCCCCCCTCTCTCTCCCCCCGACCCCCCTCTCTCTCCCCCCGGCCCCCCTCTCTCTCCCCCTGGCCCCCCTCTCTCTGCTGCCGGCCCCCCTCTCTCTCCCACCGGCCCCCCTCTCTCTCCCCCCGGCCCCCCTCTCTCTCCCCCCGGCCCGCCTCTCTCTCCCCCCGGCCCCCCTCTCTCTCCCCCCGGCCCCCTTCTCTCTCTTCCCGGCCCCCCTCTCTCTGCCCCCGGCCCCCGTCTCTCTGCCCCCGGCCCCCTCTCTCTGCCCCCGGCCCCCCTCTCTCTCCCCCCGGCCCCCCTCCCTCTCTCCACGGCCCCCTCTTCCTCCCCACGGCCCCCCTCTCTCTCCCACCGGCCCCCCTCTCTCTCCCCCCAGCTCCCCTCGCTCTCCCCACGGCCCCCCTCTCTCTCCCCACGGCCCCCCTCTCTCTCCCCCTGGCCCCCCTGTCTCTCCCCCCGGTCCCCCTCTCTCTCCCCCTGCCCCCCTCTCTCTCCCACCGGCCCCCCTCTCTCTCCACCCCGGCCCACCTCTCTCTCCCCCCGGCCCCCCTCTCTCTCCCGCCGGCCCCCCTCTCTCTCTTCCCGGCCCCCCTCTCTCAGCCCCCGGCCCCCCTCTCTCTGCCCCCGGCCCCCCTCTCTCTGCCCCGGGCCCCCCTCTCTCTCCCCCCGGCCCCCCTCTCTCTCTCCGCGGCCCCCCTCTCTCTCCCCCGGCCCCCCTCTCTCTCCCCCCGGCCGCCCTTTCTCTCCCCCCGGCCCCCCTCTCGGTCCCCCCGGCCCCCCTTTATCTCCCACTGGCCCCCCTCTCTCTCGCCCCCGCCCCCCTCTCTCTCCCCCCGGCCCCCATTTCTCTCCCACCGGCCCCCTTCTCTCTCGCCCCGGCCCCGCTCTCTCTCCCCCCGGCCCCCTCTCTCTCCCCGCGGCCCCCCTCTCTCTCCCCCCGGCCCCCCTCTCTCTCCCCCCGGCCCCCTCTCTCTCCCCGCAGCCCCCCTCTCTCTCCCCCCGGCCCCCCTCTCTCTACCCCAGGCCCCCCTCTCTCTCCCCCCGGCCCCCCTCTCTCTACCCCCGGCCCCCCTCTCTCTCCCCCCGGCCCCCTTCTCTCTGCCCCTGGGCCCCCCTCTCTCTCCCCCCGGCCCCCCTCTCTCTCCCCCCGGCCCCCCTCTCTCTCCCCCTGGCCCCCCTCTCTCTGCCGCCGGCCCCCCTCTCTCTCCCACCGGCCCCCCTCTCTCTCCCCCCGGCCCCCCTCTCTCTCTCCCCGGCCCCCCTCTCTCTCCCCTCGGCCCCCCTCTCTCTCCCCCCGGCCCCCCTCTCTCTCTTCCCGGCCCCCCTCTCTCTGCCCCCGGCCCCCCTCTCTCTGCCCCCGGCCCCCCTGTCTCTGCCCCCGCCCCCCTCCTCTCCCCCCGGCCCCCCTCCCTCTCTCCCCGGCCCCCCTCTTTCTCCCCGGCCCCCCTCTCTCTCCCACCGGCCCCCTCTCTCTCCCACCCGGCCCCCCTCTCTCTCCCCCCGGCCCCCCTCTCTCTCCCCCTGGCCCTCCTCTCTCTGCCGCCGGCCCCCCTCTCTCTCCCACCGGCCCCCTCTCTCTCCCCCCGGCCCCCCTCTCTCTCCCCCGGCCCGCCTCTCTCTCCCCCGGCCCCCTCTCTCTCCCCGCAGCCCCCCTCTCTCTCCCCCCGGCCCGCCTCTCTCTCCCCCCGGCCCCCCTCTCTCTCCCCCCGGCCCCCCTCTCTCTCTTCCCGGCCCCCCTCTCTCTGCCCCCGGCCCCCCTCTCTCTGCCCCCGGCCCCCTTTCTCTGCCCCCGGCCCCCCTCTCTCTCCCCCCGGCCCCCCTCCCCTCTCTCCACGGCCCCCTCTTTCTCCCCACGGCCCACCTCTCTCTCCCACCGGCCCCCCTCTCTCTCCCCCCGGCTCCCCTCGCTCTCCCACGGCCCCCCACTCTCTCCCCCCGGCCCCCCTGTCTCTCCCCCCGGCCCCCCTCTCTCTCCCCCCGGCCCCCCTCTCTCTCCCCCCGGCCCCCCTCTCTCTGCCCCCGGCCCTCCTCTCTCTGCCCCCGGCCCCCCTCTCTCTGTCCCCGCCCCCCTCTCTCTCCCCCCCGGCCCCCCTCTCTCTCCCAACGGCCCCCTCTCTCTCCCCACGGCCCCCCTCTCTCTCCCCACGGCCCCCCTCTCTCTCCCCACGGCCCCCCTCTCTCTCCCCACGGCCCCCCTCTCTCTCCCCGCGGCCCGCCTCTCTCTCCCCACGGCCCCCCTCTCTCTCCCACCGGCCCGCTTCTCTGGGTCCCCGGCCCCACACTCTCTCTCCCCGGCCCCCCTCTCTCTCCCCCCGGCCCCCTCTCTCTTTCCGCAGCCCCCCTCTCTCTCCCCCCGGCCCCCCTCTCTCTACCCCCGGCCCCCCTCTCTCTCCCCCCGGCCCCATTCTCTCTGCCCCCGGCACCCCTCTCTCTGCCCCCGGCCCCCCTCTCTCTGCCCCTGGCCCCCCTCTCTCTCCCCCCGGCCCCCTCTCTCTCCCCACGGCCCCCCCTCTCTCCCCACGCCCCCCTCTCTCTCCCCACGGCCCCCCTCTCTCTCCCCACGGCCCCCCTCTCTCTCCCCACCGCCCCCGTCTCTCTCCACTGCCCCCTTCTATCTCTCCCCGGCCCCTCTCTCTCTCCCCCCGGCCCCTCTCTCTCCCCGCAGCCCCCCTCTCTCTCCCCCCGGCCCTCCTCTCTCTGCCCCCGGCCCCCCTCTCTCTGCCCCCGGCCCCCCTCTCTCTCCCCCCGCCCCCTCTCTCTGCCCCCCGGCCCCCCTCTCTCTCCCCCCGACCCCCCTCTCTCTCCCCCCGGCCCCCCTCTCTCTCCCCCTGGCCCCCCTCTCTCTCCCCCCGGCCCCCCTCTCTCTCCCCACGGCCCCCCCTCTCTCCCCACGGCCCCCCTCTCTCTCCCCACGGCCCCCCTCTCTCTCCCCACGGCCCCCCTCTCTCTCCCCACCGCCCCCGTCTCTCTCCACTGCCCCCTTCTATCTCTCCCCGGCCCCTCTCTCTCTCCCCCCGGCCCCCTCTCTCTCCCCGCAGCCCCCCTCTCTCTCCCCCGGCCCCCCTCTCTCTGCCCCCGGCCCCCTCTCTCTCCCCCCGCCCCCCTCTCTCTGCCCCCGGCCCCCCCTCTCTCTCCCCCCGGCCCCCCTCTCTCTCCCCCCGGCCCCCTCTCTCTCCCCCTGGCCCTCCTCTCTCTGCCGCCGGCCCCCCTCTCTCTCCCACCGGCCCCCCTCTCTCTCCCCCGGCTCCCCTCGCTCTCCCCACGGCCCCCCACTCTCTCCCCCCGGCCCCCCTGTCTCTCCCCCCGGCCCCCCTCTCTCTCCCCCCGGCCCCCCTCTCTCTCCCCCCGGCCCCCCTCTCTCTGCCCCCGGCCCTCCTCTCTCTGCCCCCGGCCCCCCTCTCTCTGTCCCCGCCCCCCTCTCTCTCCCCGGCCCCCCTCCTCTCTCCCAACGGCCCCCTCTCTCTCCCCACGGCCCCCCTCTCTCTCCCCACGGCCCCGCTCTCTCCCCACGGCCCCCCTCTCTCTCCCCACGGCCCCCCTCTCTCTCCCCGCGGCCCCCCTCTCTCTCCCCACGGCCCCCCTCTCTCTCCCACCGGCCCGCTTCTCTGTCTCCCCGGCCCCACTCTCTCTCTCCCGGCCCCCCTCTCTCTCCCCCCGGCCCCCTCTCTCTTTCCGCAGCCCCCCTCTCTCTCCCCCCGGCCCCCCTCTCTCTACCCCCGGCCCCCCTCTCTCTCCCCCCGGCTCCCATTCTCTCTGCCCCCGGCACCCCTCTCTCTGCCCCCGGCCCCCCTCTCTCTGCCCCTGGCCCCCCTCTCTCTCCCCCCGGCCCCCCTCTCTCTCCCCACGGCCCCCCCTCTCTCCCCACGGCCCCCCTCTCTCTCCCCACGGCCCCCCTCTCTCTCCCCACGGCCCCCCTCTCTCTCCCCACCGCCCCCGTCTCTCTCCACTGCCCCCTTCTATCTCTCCCCCGGCCCCTCTCTCTCTCCCCCGCCCCCTCTCTCTCCCCGCAGCCCCCCTCTCTCTCCCCCCGGCCCCCCTCTCTCTGCCCCCGGCCCCCCTCTCTCTCCCCCGCCCCCCTCTCTCTGCCCCCGGGCCCCCCTCTCTCTCCCCCCGGCCCCCCTCTCTCTCCCCCCGGCCCCCCTCTCTCTCCCCCTGGCCCTCCTCTCTCTGCCGCCGGCCCCCCTCTCTCTCCCACCGGCCCCCTCTCTCTCCCCCCGGCCCCCCTCTCTCTCCCCCCGGCCCGCCTCTCTCTTCCCCGGCCCCCTCTCTCTCCCCGCAGCCCCCTCTCTCTCCCCCCGGCCCCCCTCTCTCTGCCCCCGGCCCCCCTCTCTCTGCCCCCGGCCCCCCTCTCTCTCCCCCGCCCCCCTCTCTCTGCCCCCGGGCCCCCCTCTCTCTCTCCCCGGCCCCCCTCTCTCTCCCCCCGGCCCCCCTCTCTCTCCCCTGGCCCTCCTCTCTCTGCCGCCGGCCCCCCTCTCTCTCCCACCGGCCCCCCTCTCTCTCCCCCCGGCCCCCCTCTCTCTCCCCCCGGCCCGCCTCTCTCTCCCCCGGCCCCCCTCTCTCTCCCCCCGGCCCCCCTCTCTCTCTTCCCGGCCCCCCTCTCTCTGCCCCCGGCCCCCCTCTCTCTGCCCCCGGCCCCCTTTCTCTGCCCCCGGCCCCCCTCTCTCTCCCCCCGGCCCCCCTCCCTCTCTCCACGGCCCCCTCTTTCTCCCCACGGCCCACCTCTCTCTCCCACCGGGCCCCCCTCTCTCTCCCCCCGGCTCCCCTCGCTCTCCCCACGGCCCCCCACTCTCTCCCCCCGGCCCCCCTGTCTCTCCCCCCGGCCCCCCTCTCTCTCCCCCCGGCCCCCCTCTCTCTCCCCCCGGCCCCCCTCTCTCTGCCCCCGGCCCTCCTCTCTCTGCCCCCGGCCCCCCTCTCTCTGTCCCCGCCCCCCTCTCTCTCCCCCGGCCCCCCTCTCTCTCCCAACGGCCCCCTCTCTCTCCCCACGGCCCCCCTCTCTCTCCCCACGGCCCCCCTCTCTCTCCCCACGGCCCCCCTCTCTCTCCCCACGGCCCCCCTCTCTCTCCCCGCGGCCCGCCTCTCTCTCCCCACGGCCCCCCTCTCTCTCCCACCGGCCCGCTTCTCTGGGTCCCCGGCCCCACTCTCTCTCTCCCCGGCCCCCCTCTCTCTCCCCCCGGCCCCCTCTCTCTTTCCGCAGCCCCCCTCTCTCTCCCCCCGGCCCCCTCTCTCTACCCCGGCCCCCTATCTCTCCCCCCGGCCCCATTCTCTCTGCCCCCGGCACCCCTCTCTCTGCCCCCGGCCCCCCCTCTCTCTGCCCCTGGCCCCCCTCTCTCTCCCCCCGGCCCCCCCTCTCTCTCCCCACGGCCCCCCCTCTCTCCCCACGGCCCCCCTCTCTCTCCCCACGGCCCCCTCTCTCTCCCCACGGCCCCCCTCTCTCTCCCCACCGCCCCCGTCTCTCTCCACTGCCCCCTTCTATCTCTCCCCGGCCTCTCTCTCTCCCCCCGGCCCCCTCTCCCGCAGCCCCCTCTCTCTCCCCCCGGCCCCCCTCTCTCTGCCCCGGCCCGGCCCCCCTCTCTCTGCCCCCGGCCGCCCTCTCTCTCCCCCCGCCCCCCTCTCTCTGCCCCCCGGCCCCCCTCTCTCTCCCCCCGACCCCCCTCTCTCTCCCCCCGGCCCCCCTCTCTCTCCCCCTGGCCCCCCTCTCTCTGCCGCCGGCCCCCCTCTCTCTCCCACCGGCCCCCCTCTCTCTCCCCCCGGCCCCCCTCTCTCTCCCCCCGGCCCGCCTCTCTCTCCCCCCGGCCCCCCTCTCTCTCCCCCCGGCCCCCTTCTCTCTCTTCCCGGCCCCCCTCTCTCTGCCCCCGGCCCCCGTCTCTCTGCCCCCGGCCCCCTCTCTCTGCCCCCGGCCCCCCTCTCTCTCCCCCCGGCCCCCCTCCCTCTCTCCACGGCCCCCTCTTCCTCCCCACGGCCCCCTCTCTCTCCCACCGGCCCCCCTCTCTCTCCCCCCAGCTCCCCTCGCTCTCCCCACGGCCCCCCTCTCTCTCCCCACGGCCCCCCTCTCTCTCCCCCTGGCCCCCCTGTCTCTCCCCCCGGTCCCCCTCTCTCTCCCCCTGCCCCCCTCTCTCTCCCACCGGCCCCCCTCTCTCTCCACCCCGGCCCACCTCTCTCTCCCCCCGGCCCCCCTCTCTCTCCCGCCGGCCCCCCTCTCTCTCTTCCCGGCCCCCCTCTCTCAGCCCCCGGCCCCCCTCTCTCTGCCCCCGGCCCCCCTCTCTCTGCCCCGGGCCCCCCTCTCTCTCCCCCCGGCCCCCCTCTCTCTCTCCGCGGCCCCCCTCTCTCTCCCCCGGCCCCCCTCTCTCTCCCCCCGGCCGCCCTTTCTCTCCCCCCGGCCCCCCTCTCGGTCCCCCCGGCCCCCCTTTATCTCCCACTGGCCCCCCTCTCTCTCGCCCCCGCCCCCCTCTCTCTCCCCCCGGCCCCCATTTCTCTCCCACCGGCCCCCTTCTCTCTCGCCCCGGCCCCGCTCTCTCTCCCCCCGGCCCCCTCTCTCTCCCCGCGGCCCCCCTCTCTCTCCCCCCGGCCCCCCTCTCTCTCCCCCCGGCCCCCTCTCTCTCCCCGCAGCCCCCCCTCTCTCTCCCCCCGGCCCCCCTCTCTCTACCCCCGGCCCCCCTCTCTCTCCCCCCGGCCCCCCTCTCTCTACCCCCGGCCCCCCTCTCTCTCCCCCCGGCCCCCTTCTCTCTGCCCCTGGGCCCCCCTCTCTCTCCCCCCGGCCCCCCTCTCTCTCCCCCCGGCCTTCCTCTCTCTCCCCCTGGCCCCCCTCTCTCTGCCGCCGGCCCCCCTCTCTCTCCCACCGGCCCCCCTCTCTCTCCCCCCGGCCCCCCTCTCTCTCTCCCCGGCCCCCTCTCTCTCCCCTCGGCCCCCCTCTCTCTCCCCCCGGCCCCCCTCTCTCTCTTCCCGGCCCCCCTCTCTCTGCCCCCGGCCCCCCTCTCTCTGCCCCCGGCCCCCCTGTCTCTGCCCCCGGCCCCCCTCTCTCTCCCCCCGGCCCCCCTCCCTCTCTCCCCGGCCCCCTCTTTCTCCCCACGGCCCCCCTCTCTCTCCCACCGGCCCCCCTCTCTCTCCCCCCGGCCCCCCTCTCTCTCCCCCTGGCCCTCCTCTCTCTGCCGCCGGCCCCCCTCTCTCTCCCACCGGCCCCCCTCTCTCTCCCCCCGGCCCCCCTCTCTCTCCCCCCGGCCCGCCTCTCTCTCCCCCCGGCCCCCCTCTCTCTCCCCGCAGCCCCCCTCTCTCTCCCCCCGGCCCGCCTCTCTCTCCCCCCGGCCCCCCTCTCTCTCCCCCCGGCCCCCCTCTCTCTCTTCCCGGCCCCCCTCTCTCTGCCCCCGGCCCCCCTCTCTCTGCCCCCGGCCCCCCTTTCTCTGCCCCCGGCCCCCCTCTCTCTCCCCCCGGCCCCCCTCCCTCTCTCCACGGCCCCCTCTTTCTCCCCACGGCCCACCTCTCTCTCCCACCGGCCCCCCTCTCTCTCCCCCCGGCTCCCCTCGCTCTCCCCACGGCCCCCCACTCTCTCCCCCCGGCCCCCCTGTCTCTCCCCCCGGCCCCCCTCTCTCTCCCCCCGGCCCCCCTCTCTCTCCCCCCGGCCCCCCTCTCTCTGCCCCCGGCCCTCCTCTCTCTGCCCCCGGCCCCCCTCTCTCTGTCCCCGCCCCCCTCTCTCTCCCCCCGGCCCCCCTCTCTCTCCCAACGGCCCCCTCTCTCTCCCCACGGCCCCCCTCTCTCTCCCCACGGCCCCCCTCTCTCTCCCCACGGCCCCCTCTCTCTCCCCACGGCCCCCCTCTCTCTCCCCGCGGCCCGCCTCTCTCTCCCCACGGCCCCCCTCTCTCTCCCACCGGCCCGCTTCTCTGGGTCCCCGGCCCCACACTCTCTCTCCCCGGCCCCCCTCTCTCTCCCCCCGGCCCCCTCTCTCTTTCCGCAGCCCCCCTCTCTCTCCCCCCGGCCCCCCTCTCTCTACCCCCGGCCCCCCTCTCTCTCCCCCCGGCCCCATTCTCTCTGCCCCCGGCACCCCTCTCTCTCCCCCCGGCCCCCCTCTCTCTCCCCACGGCCCCCCCTCTCTCCCCACGGCCCCCCTCTCTCTCCCCACGGCCCCCCTCTCTCTCCCCACGGCCCCCTCTCTCTCCCCACCGCCCCCGTCTCTCTCCACTGCCCCCTTCTATCTCTCCCCGGCCCCTCTCTCTCTCCCCCGGCCCCCTCTCTCTCCCCGCAGCCCCCCTCTCTCTCCCCCCGGCCCTCCTCTCTCTGCCCCCGGCCCCCCTCTCTCTGCCCCCGGCCCCCCTCTCTCTCCCCCCGCCCCCCTCTCTCTGCCCCCCGGCCCCCCTCTCTCTCCCCCCGACCCCCCTCTCTCTCCCCCCGGCCCCCCTCTCTCTCCCCCTGGCCCCCCTCTCTTTGCCGCCGGCCCCCCTCTCTCTCCCACCGGCCCCCCTCTCTCTCCCCCCGGCCCCCTCTCTCTCCCCCCGGCCCGCCTCTCTCTCCCCCCGGCCCCCCTCTCTCTCCCCCCGGCCCCCTTCTCTCTCTTCCCGGCCCCCTCTCTCTGCCCCCGGCCCCCGTCTCTCTGCCCCCGGCCCCCTCTCTCTGCCCCCGGCCCCCCTCTCTCTCCCCCCGGCCCCCCTCCCTCTCTCCACGGCCCCCTCTTCCTCCCCACGGCCCCCCTCTCTCTCCCACCGGCCCCCCTCTCTCTCCCCCCAGCTCCCCTCGCTCTCCCCACGGCCCCCCTCTCTCTCCCCACGGCCCCCCTCTCTCTCCCCCTGGCCCCCCTGTCTCTCCCCCCGGTCCCCCTCTCTCTCCCCCTGCCCCCCTCTCTCTCCCACCGGCCCCCCTCTCTCTCCACCCCGGCCCACCTCTCTCTCCCCCGGCCCCCCTCTCTCTCCCGCCGGCCCCCCTCTCTCTCTTCCCGGCCCCCCTCTCTCAGCCCCCGGCCCCCCTCTCTCTGCCCCCGGCCCCCCTCTCTCTGCCCCGGGCCCCCCTCTCTCTCCCCCCGGCCCCCCTCTCTCTCTCCGCGGCCCCCCTCTCTCTCCCCCCGGCCCCCCTCTCTCTCCCCCCGGCCGCCCTTTCTCTCCCCCCGGCCCCCCTCTCGGTCCCCCCGGCCCCCCTTTATCTCCCACTGGCCCCCCTCTCTCTCGCCCCCGCCCCCCTCTCTCTCGCCCCGGCCCCCATTTCTCTCCCACCGGCCCCCTTCTCTCTCGCCCCGGCCCCGCTCTCTCTCCCCCCGGCCCCCTCTCTCTCCCCGCGGCCCCCCTCTCTCTCCCCCCGGCCCCCCTCTCTCTCCCCCCGGCCCCCTCTCTCTCCCCGCAGCCCCCCCTCTCTCTCCCCCCGGCCCCCCTCTCTCTACCCCCGGCCCCCCTCTCTCTCCCCCCGGCCCCCCTCTCTCTACCCCCGGCCCCCCTCTCTCTCCCCCCGGCCCCCTTCTCTCTGCCCCTGGGCCCCCCTCTCTCTCCCCCCGGCCCCCCTCTCTCTCCCCCCGGCCCCCCTCTCTCTCCCCCTGGCCCCCCTCTCTCTGCCGCCGGCCCCCCTCTCTCTCCCACCGGCCCCCCTCTCTCTCCCCCCGGCCCCCCTCTCTCTCTCCCCGGCCCCCCTCTCTCTCCCCTCGGCCCCCCTCTCTCTCCCCCCGGCCCCCCTCTCTCTCTTCCCGGCCCCCCTCTCTCTGCCCCCGGCCCCCCTCTCTCTGCCCCCGGCCCCCCTGTCTCTGCCCCCGGCCCCCCTCTCTCTCCCCCCGGCCCCCCTCCCTCTCTCCCCGGCCCCCTCTTTCTCCCCACGGCCCCCCTCTCTCTCCCACCGGCCCCCCTCTCTCACCCCTCGGCTCCCCTCTCTCTCCCCACGGCCCCCCTCTCTCTCCCCACGGCCCCCCTCTCTCTCCCCCCGGCCCCCCTGTCTCTCCCCCCGGCCACCCTCTCTCTCCCCCCGGCCCCCCTCTCTCTGCCCCCGGCCCCCCTCTCTCTGCCCCCGGTCCCCCTCTCTCTGTCCCCGGCCCCCCTCTCTCTCCCCCCGGCCCCCCTCTCTCTCCCCACGGCCCCCCTCTCTCTCCCCACGGCCCCCCTCTCTCTCCCCACGGCCCCCCTCTCTCTCCCCCCGGCCCCCCTCTCTGTGCCCTCGGCCCCCCTCTCTCTGCCCCTGGCCCCCCTCTCTCTGTCCCCGGCCCACCTCTCTCTCCCCCCGGCCCCCCTCTCTCTCCCCACGGCCCCCTCTCTCTCGCACCGGCCCGCCTCTCTCTCTCCCCGGCCCCCCTCTCTCTCTCCCCGGCCCCCCTCTCTCTCCCCCCGGCCCCCTCTCTCTTCCCGCAGCCCCCCTCTCTCTCCCACCGGCCCCCCTCTCTCTACCCCCGGCCCCCCTCTCTCTCCCCCCGGCCCCATTCTCTCTGCCCCCGGCACCCCTCTCTCTGCCCCCGGCCCCCCTCTCTCTGCCCTCGGCCCCCCTCTCTCTGCCCCCGGCCCCCCTCTCTCTGCCCTCGGCCCCCCTCTCTCTGCCCCCGGCCCCCCTCTCTCTGCCCCCGGCCCCCCTCTCTCTCCCCCCGGCCCCCCTCTCTCTCCCCACGGCCCCCCCTCTCTCCCCACGGCCCCCCTCTCTCTCCCCACGGCCCCCCTCTCTCTCCCCACGGCCCCCCTCTCTCTCCCCACTGCCCCCGTCTCTCTCTCCACGGCCCCCTTCTCTTTCTCCCCGGCCCCTCTCTCTCTCCCCCCGGCCCCCTCTCTCTCCCCGCAGCCCCCCTCTCTCTCCCCCCGGCCCCCCTCTCTCTCCCACCGGCCCCCCTCTCTCTCCCCCCAGCTCCCCTCGCTCTCCCCACGGCCCCCCTCTCTCTCCCCACGGCCCCCCTCTCTCTCCCCCTGGCCCCCTGTCTCTCCCCCCGGTCCCCCTCTCTCTCCCCCTGCCCCCCTCTCTCTCCCACCGGCCCCCCTCTCTCTCCACCCCGGCCCACCTCTCTCTCCCCCCGGCCCCCCTCTCTCTCCCGCCGGCCCCCCTCTCTCTCTTCCCGGCCCCCCTCTCTCAGCCCCCGGCCCCCCTCTCTCTGCCCCCGGCCCCCCTCTCTCTGCCCCGGGCCCCCCTCTCTCTCCCCCCGGCCCCCCTCTCTCTCTCCGCGGCCCCCCTCTCTCTCCCCCCGGCCCCCCTCTCTCTCCCCCCGGCCGCCCTTTCTCTCCCCCCGGCCCCCCTCTCGGTCCCCCCGGCCCCCCTTTATCTCCCACTGGCCCCCCTCTCTCTCGCCCCCGCCCCCCTCTCTCTCCCCCCGGCCCCCATTTCTCTCCCACCGGCCCCCTTCTCTCTCGCCCCGGCCCCGCTCTCTCTCCCCCCGGCCCCCTCTCTCTCCCCGCGGCCCCCCTCTCTCTCCCCCCGGCCCCCCTCTCTCTCCCCCCGGCCCCCTCTCTCTCCCCGCAGCCCCCCCTCTCTCTCCCCCCGGCCCCCCTCTCTCTACCCCCGGCCCCCCTCTCTCTCCCCCCGGCCCCCCTCTCTCTACCCCCGGCCCCCCTCTCTCTCCCCCCGGCCCCCTTCTCTCTGCCCCTGGGCCCCCCTCTCTCTCCCCCCGGCCCCCCTCTCTCTCCCCCCGGCCCCCCTCTCTCTCCCCCTGGCCCCCCTCTCTCTGCCGCCGGCCCCCCTCTCTCTCCCACCGGCCCCCCTCTCTCTCCCCCCGGCCCCCCTCTCTCTCTCCCCGGCCCCCCTCTCTCTCCCCTCGGCCCCCCTCTCTCTCCCCCCGGCCCCCCTCTCTCTCTTCCCGGCCCCCCTCTCTCTGCCCCCGGCCCCCCTCTCTCTGCCCCCGGCCCCCCTGTCTCTGCCCCCGGCCCCCCTCTCTCTCCCCCCGGCCCCCCTCCCTCTCTCCCCGGCCCCCTCTTTCTCCCCACGGCCCCCCTCTCTCTCCCACCGGCCCCCCTCTCTCTCCCCCCGGCCCCCCTCTCTCTCCCCCTGGCCCTCCTCTCTCTGCCGCCGGCCCCCCTCTCTCTCCCACCGGCCCCCCTCTCTCTCCCCCCGGCCCCCCTCTCTCTCCCCCCGGCCCGCCTCTCTCTCCCCCCGGCCCCCTCTCTCTCCCCGCAGCCCCCCTCTCTCTCCCCCCGGCCCGCCTCTCTCTCCCCCCGGCCCCCCTCTCTCTCCCCCCGGCCCCCCTCTCTCTCTTCCCGGCCCCCCTCTCTCTGCCCCCGGCCCCCCTCTCTCTGCCCCCGGCCCCCTTTCTCTGCCCCCGGCCCCCCTCTCTCTCCCCCCGGCCCCCCTCCCTCTCTCCACGGCCCCCTCTTTCTCCCCACGGCCCACCTCTCTCTCCCACCGGCCCCCCTCTCTCTCCCCCCGGCTCCCCTCGCTCTCCCCACGGCCCCCCACTCTCTCCCCCCGGCCCCCCTGTCTCTCCCCCCGGCCCCCCTCTCTCTCCCCCCGGCCCCCCTCTCTCTCCCCCCGGCCCCCCTCTCTCTGCCCCCGGCCCTCCTCTCTCTGCCCCCGGCCCCCCTCTCTCTGTCCCCGCCCCCCTCTCTCTCCCCCCGGCCCCCCTCTCTCTCCCAACGGCCCCCTCTCTCTCCCCACGGCCCCCCTCTCTCTCCCCACGGCCCCCCTCTCTCTCCCCACGGCCCCCCTCTCTCTCCCCACGGCCCCCCTCTCTCTCCCCGCGGCCCGCCTCTCTCTCCCCACGGCCCCCCTCTCTCTCCCACCGGCCCGCTTCTCTGGGTCCCCGGCCCCACACTCTCTCTCCCCGGCCCCCCTCTCTCTCCCCCCGGCCCCCTCTCTCTTTCCGCAGCCCCCCTCTCTCTCCCCCCGGCCCCCCTCTCTCTACCCCCGGCCCCCCTCTCTCTCCCCCCGGCCCCATTCTCTCTGCCCCCGGCACCCCTCTCTCTGCCCCCGGCCCCCCTCTCTCTGCCCCTGGCCCCCCTCTCTCTCCCCCCGGCCCCCCTCTCTCTCCCCACGGCCCCCCCTCTCTCCCCACGGCCCCCCTCTCTCTCCCCACGGCCCCCCTCTCTCTCCCCACGGCCCCCCTCTCTCTCCCCACCGCCCCCGTCTCTCTCCACTGCCCCCTTCTATCTCTCCCCGGCCCCTCTCTCTCTCCCCCCGGCCCCCTCTCTCTCCCCGCAGCCCCCCTCTCTCTCCCCCCGGCCCTCCTCTCTCTGCCCCCGGCCCCCCTCTCTCTGCCCCCGGCCCCCCTCTCTCTCCCCCCGCCCCCCTCTCTCTGCCCCCCGGCCCCCCTCTCTCTCCCCCCGACCCCCCTCTCTCTCCCCCCGGCCCCCCTCTCTCTCCCCCTGGCCCCCCTCTCTTTGCCGCCGGCCCCCCTCTCTCTCCCACCGGCCCCCCTCTCTCTCCCCCCGGCCCCCCTCTCTCTCCCCCCGGCCCGCCTCTCTCTCCCCCCGGCCCCCCTCTCTCTCCCCCCGGCCCCCTTCTCTCTCTTCCCGGCCCCCCTCTCTCTGCCCCCGGCCCCCGTCTCTCTGCCCCCGGCCCCCTCTCTCTGCCCCCGGCCCCCCTCTCTCTCCCCCCGGCCCCCCTCCCTCTCTCCACGGCCCCCTCTTCCTCCCCACGGCCCCCCTCTCTCTCCCACCGGCCCCCCTCTCTCTCCCCCCAGCTCCCCTCGCTCTCCCCACGGCCCCCCTCTCTCTCCCCACGGCCCCCCTCTCTCTCCCCCTGGCCCCCCTGTCTCTCCCCCCGGTCCCCCTCTCTCTCCCCCTGCCCCCCTCTCTCTCCCACCGGCCCCCCTCTCTCTCCACCCCGGCCCACCTCTCTCTCCCCCCGGCCCCCCTCTCTCTCCCGCCGGCCCCCCTCTCTCTCTTCCCGGCCCCCCTCTCTCAGCCCCCGGCCCCCCTCTCTCTGCCCCCGGCCCCCCTCTCTCTGCCCCGGGCCCCCCTCTCTCTCCCCCCGGCCCCCCTCTCTCTCTCCGCGGCCCCCCTCTCTCTCCCCCCGGCCCCCCTCTCTCTCCCCCCGGCCGCCCTTTCTCTCCCCCCGGCCCCCCTCTCGGTCCCCCCGGCCCCCCTTTATCTCCCACTGGCCCCCCTCTCTCTCGCCCCCGCCCCCCTCTCTCTCCCCCCGGCCCCCATTTCTCTCCCACCGGCCCCCTTCTCTCTCGCCCCGGCCCCGCTCTCTCTCCCCCCGGCCCCCTCTCTCTCCCCGCGGCCCCCCTCTCTCTCCCCCCGGCCCCCCTCTCTCTCCCCCCGGCCCCCTCTCTCTCCCCGCAGCCCCCCCTCTCTCTCCCCCCGGCCCCCCTCTCTCTACCCCCGGCCCCCCTCTCTCTCCCCCCGGCCCCCCTCTCTCTACCCCCGGCCCCCCTCTCTCTCCCCCCGGCCCCCTTCTCTCTGCCCCTGGGCCCCCCTCTCTCTCCCCCCGGCCCCCCTCTCTCTCCCCCCGGCCCCCCTCTCTCTCCCCCTGGCCCCCCTCTCTCTGCCGCCGGCCCCCCTCTCTCTCCCACCGGCCCCCCTCTCTCTCCCCCCGGCCCCCCTCTCTCTCTCCCCGGCCCCCCTCTCTCTCCCCTCGGCCCCCCTCTCTCTCCCCCCGGCCCCCTCTCTCTCTTCCCGGCCCCCCTCTCTCTGCCCCCGGCCCCCCTCTCTCTGCCCCCGGCCCCCCTGTCTCTGCCCCCGGCCCCCCTCTCTCTCCCCCCGGCCCCCCTCCCTCTCTCCCCGGCCCCCTCTTTCTCCCCACGGCCCCCCTCTCTCTCCCACCGGCCCCCCTCTCTCACCCCTCGGCTCCCCTCTCTCTCCCCACGGCCCCCCTCTCTCTCCCCACGGCCCCCCTCTCTCTCCCCCCGGCCCCCCTGTCTCTCCCCCCGGCCACCCTCTCTCTCCCCCCGGCCCCCCTCTCTCTGCCCCCGGCCCCCCTCTCTCTGCCCCCGGTCCCCCTCTCTCTGTCCCCGGCCCCCCTCTCTCTCCCCCCGGCCCCCCTCTCTCTCCCCACGGCCCCCCTCTCTCTCCCCACGGCCCCCCTCTCTCTCCCCACGGCCCCCCTCTCTCTCCCCCCGGCCCCCCTCTCTGTGCCCTCGGCCCCCCTCTCTCTGCCCCTGGCCCCCCTCTCTCTGTCCCCGGCCCACCTCTCTCTCCCCCCGGCCCCCCTCTCTCTCCCCACGGCCCCCTCTCTCTCGCACCGGCCCGCCTCTCTCTCTCCCCGGCCCCCCTCTCTCTCTCCCCGGCCCCCCTCTCTCTCCCCCCGGCCCCCTCTCTCTTCCCGCAGCCCCCCTCTCTCTCCCACCGGCCCCCCTCTCTCTACCCCCGGCCCCCCTCTCTCTCCCCCCGGCCCCATTCTCTCTGCCCCCGGCACCCCTCTCTCTGCCCCCGGCCCCCCTCTCTCTGCCCTCGGCCCCCCTCTCTCTGCCCCCGGCCCCCCTCTCTCTGCCCTCGGCCCCCCTCTCTCTGCCCCCGGCCCCCCTCTCTCTGCCCCCGGCCCCCCTCTCTCTCCCCCCGGCCCCCCTCTCTCTCCCCACGGCCCCCCCTCTCTCCCCACGGCCCCCCTCTCTCTCCCCACGGCCCCCCTCTCTCTCCCCACGGCCCCCCTCTCTCTCCCCACTGCCCCCGTCTCTCTCTCCACGGCCCCCTTCTCTTTCTCCCCGGCCCCTCTCTCTCTCCCCCCGGCCCCCTCTCTCTCCCCGCAGCCCCCCTCTCTCTCCCCCCGGCCCCCCTCTCTCTGCCCCCGGCCCCCCTCTCTCTGCCCCCGGCCCCCCTCTCTCTCCCCCCGCCCCCCTCTCTCTGCCCCCGGGCCCCCCTCTCTCTGCCCCCGGCCCCCCTCTCTCTCCCCCCAGCCCCCCTCTCTCTCCCCCTGGCCCTCCTCTCTCTGCCGCCGGCCCCCCTCTCTCTCCCACCGGCCCCCCTCTCTCTCCCCCCGGCCCCCCTCTCTCTCCCCCCGGCCCGCCTCTCTCTCCCCCCGGCCCCCCTCTCTCTCCCCCCGGCCCCCCTCTCTCTCTTCCCGGCCCCCCTCTCTCTGCCCCCGGCCCCCCTCTCTCTCCCCACGGCCCCCCTCTCTCTCCCCACGGCCCCCCTCTCTCTCCCCCCGGCCCCCCTCTCTGTGCCCTCGGCCCCCCTCTCTCTGCCCCTGGCCCCCCTCTCTCTGTCCCCGGCCCACCTCTCTCTCCCCCCGGCCCCCCTCTCTCTCCCCACGGCCCCCTCTCTCTCGCACCGGCCCGCCTCTCTCTCTCCCCGGCCCCCCTCTCTCTCTCCCCGGCCCCCCTCTCTCTCCCCCCGGCCCCCTCTCTCTTCCCGCAGCCCCCCTCTCTCTCCCACCGGCCCCCCTCTCTCTACCCCCGGCCCCCCTCTCTCTCCCCCCGGCCCCATTCTCTCTGCCCCCGGCACCCCTCTCTCTGCCCCCGGCCCCCCTCTCTCTGCCCTCGGCCCCCCTCTCTCTGCCCCCGGCCCCCCTCTCTCTGCCCTCGGCCCCCCTCTCTCTGCCCCCGGCCCCCCTCTCTCTGCCCCCGGCCCCCCTCTCTCTCCCCCCGGCCCCCCTCTCTCTCCCCACGGCCCCCCCTCTCTCCCCACGGCCCCCCTCTCTCTCCCCACGGCCCCCCTCTCTCTCCCCACGGCCCCCCTCTCTCTCCCCACTGCCCCCGTCTCTCTCTCCACGGCCCCCTTCTCTTTCTCCCCGGCCCCTCTCTCTCTCCCCCCGGCCCCCTCTCTCTCCCCGCAGCCCCCCTCTCTCTCCCCCCGGCCCCCCTCTCTCTGCCCCCGGCCCCCCTCTCTCTGCCCCCGGCCCCCCTCTCTCTCCCCCCGCCCCCCTCTCTCTGCCCCCGGGCCCCCCTCTCTCTGCCCCCGGCCCCCCTCTCTCTCCCCCCAGCCCCCCTCTCTCTCCCCCTGGCCCTCCTCTCTCTGCCGCCGGCCCCCCTCTCTCTCCCACCGGCCCCCCTCTCTCTCCCCCCGGCCCCCCTCTCTCTCCCCCCGGCCCGCCTCTCTCTCCCCCCGGCCCCCCTCTCTCTCCCCCCGGCCCCCCTCTCTCTCTTCCCGGCCCCCCTCTCTCTGCCCCCGGCCCCCCTCTCTCTGCCCCCGGCCCCCTTTCTCTGCCCCCGGCCCCCCTCTCTCTCCCCCAGGCCCCCCTCCCTCTCTCCACGGCCCCCTCTTTCTCCCCACGGCCCACCTCTCTCTCCCACCGGCCCCCCTCTCTCTCCCCCCGGCTCCCCTCGCTCTCCCCACGGCCCCCCACTCTCTCCCCCCGGCCCCCCTGTCTCTCCCCCCGGCCCCCCTCTCTCTCCCCCCGGCCCCCCTCTCTCTCCCCACGGCCCCCCTCTCTCTGCCCCCGGCCCTCCTCTCTCTGCCCCCGGCCCCCCTCTCTCTGCCCCCGGCCCCCCTGTCTCTGCCCCCGGCCCCCCTCTCTCTCCCCCCGGCCCCCCTCCCTCTCTCCCCGGCCCCCTCTTTCTCCCCACGGCCCCCCTCTCTCTCCCACCGGCCCCCCTCTCTCACCCCTCGGCTCCCCTCTCTCTCCCCACGGCCCCCCTCTCTCTCCCCACGGCCCCCCTCTCTCTCCCCCCGGCCCCCCTGTCTCTCCCCCCGGCCCCCCTCTCTCTCCCCCCGGCCCCCCTCTCTCTGCCCCCGGCCCCCCTCTCTCTGCCCCCGGTCCCCCTCTCTCTGTCCCCGGCCCCCCTCTCTCTCCCCCCGGCCCCCCTCTCTCTCCCCACGGCCCCCCTCTCTCTCCCCACGGCCCCCCTCTCTCTCCCCACGGCCCCCCTCTCTCTCCCCCCGGCCCCCCTCTCTGTGCCCTCGGCCCCCCTCTCTCTGCCCCTGGCCCCCCTCTCTCTGTCCCCGGCCCACCTCTCTCTCCCCCCGGCCCCCCTCTCTCTCCCCACGGCCCCCTCTCTCTCGCACCGGCCCGCCTCTCTCTCTCCCCGGCCCCCCTCTCTCTCTCCCCGGCCCCCCTCTCTCTCCCCCCGGCCCCCTCTCTCTTCCCGCAGCCCCCCTCTCTCTCCCACCGGCCCCCCTCTCTCTACCCCCGGCCCCCCTCTCTCTCCCCCCGGCCCCATTCTCTCTGCCCCCGGCACCCCTCTCTCTGCCCCCGGCCCCCCTCTCTCTGCCCTCGGCCCCCCTCTCTCTGCCCCCGGCCCCCCTCTCTCTGCCCTCGGCCCCCCTCTCTCTGCCCCCGGCCCCCCTCTCTCTGCCCCCGGCCCCCCTCTCTCTCCCCCCGGCCCCCCTCTCTCTCCCCACGGCCCCCCCTCTCTCCCCACGGCCCCCCTCTCTCTCCCCACGGCCCCCCTCTCTCTCCCCACGGCCCCCCTCTCTCTCCCCACTGCCCCCGTCTCTCTCTCCACGGCCCCCTTCTCTTTCTCCCCGGCCCCTCTCTCTCTCCCCCCGGCCCCCTCTCTCTCCCCGCAGCCCCCCTCTCTCTCCCCCCGGCCCCCCTCTCTCTGCCCCCGGCCCCCCTCTCTCTGCCCCCGGCCCCCCTCTCTCTCCCCCCGCCCCCCTCTCTCTGCCCCCGGGCCCCCCTCTCTCTGCCCCCGGCCCCCCTCTCTCTCCCCCCAGCCCCCCTCTCTCTCCCCCTGGCCCTCTTCTCTCTGCCGCCGGCCCCCCTCTCTCTCCCACCGGCCCCCCTCTCTCTCCCCCCGGCCCCCCTCTCTCTCCCCCCGGCCCGCCTCTCTCTCCCCCCGGCCCCCCTCTCTCTCCCCCCGGCCCCCCTCTCTCTCTTCCCGGCCCCCCTCTCTCTGCCCCCGGCCCCCCTCTCTCTGCCCCCGGCCCCCTTTCTCTGCCCCCGGCCCCCCTCTCTCTCCCCCCGGCCCCCCTCCCTCTCTCCACGGCCCCCTCTTTCTCCCCACGGCCCACCTCTCTCTCCCACCGGCCCCCCTCTCTCTCCCCCCGGCTCCCCTCGCTCTCCCCACGGCCCCCCACTCTCTCCCCCCGGCCCCCCTGTCTCTCCCCCCGGCCCCCCTCTCTCTCCCCCCGGCCCCCCTCTCTCTCCCCACGGCCCCCCTCTCTCTGCCCCCGGCCCTCCTCTCTCTGCCCCCGGCCCCCCTCTCTCTGTCCCCGCCCCCCTCTCTCTCCCCCCGGCCCCCCTCTCTCTCCCAACGGCCCCCTCTCTCTCCCCACGGCCCCCCTCTCTCTCCCCACGGCCCCCCTCTCTCTCCCCACGGCCCCCCTCTCTCTCCCCACGGCCCCCCTCTCTCTCCCCGCGGCCCCCCTCTCTCTCCCCACGGCCCCCCTCTCTCTCCCACCGGCCCGCTTCTCTGTCTCCCCGGCCCCACTCTCTCTCTCCCCGGCCCCCCTCTCTCTCCCCCCGGCCCCCTCTCTCTTTCCGCAGCCCCCCTCTCTCTCCCCCCGGCCCCCCTCTCTCTACCCCCGGCCCCCCTCTCTCTCCCCCCGGCCCCATTCTCTCTGCCCCCGGCACCCCTCTCTCTGCCCCCGGCCCCCCTCTCTCTGCCCCTGGCCCCCCTCTCTCTCCCCCCGGCCCCCCTCTCTCTCCCCACGGCCCCCCCTCTCTCCCCACGGCCCCCCTCTCTCTCCCCACGGCCCCCCTCTCTCTCCCCACGGCCCCCCTCTCTCTCCCCACCGCCCTCGTCTCTCTCCACTGCCCCCTTCTATCTCTCCCCGGCCCCTCTCTCTCTCCCCCCGGCCCCCTCTCTCTCCCCGCAGCCCCCCTCTCTCTCCCCCCGGCCCCCCTCTCTCTGCGCCCGGCCCCCCTCTCTCTCCCCCCGCCCCCCTCTCTCTGCCCCCGGGCCCCCCTCTCTCTCCCCCCGGCCCCCCTCTCTCTCCCCCCGGCCCCCCTCTCTCTCCCCCTGGCCCTCCTCTCTCTGCCGCCGGCCCCCCTCTCTCTCCCACCGGCCCCCCTCTCTCTCCCCCCGGCCCCCCTCTCTCTCCCCCCGGCCCGCCTCTCTCTCCCCCCGGCCCCCTCTCTCTCCCCGCAGCCCCCCTCTCTCTCCCCCCGGCCCCCCTCTCTCTGCCCCCGGCCCCCCTCTCTCTGCCCCCGGCCCCCCTCTCTCTCCCCCCGCCCCCCTCTCTCTGCCCCCGGGCCCCCCTCTCTCTCCCCCCGGCCCCCCTCTCTCTCCCCCGGCCCCCCTCTCTCTCCCCCTGGCCCTCCTCTCTCTGCCGCCGGCCCCCCTCTCTCTCCCACCGGCCCCCCTCTCTCTCCCCCCGGCCCCCCTCTCTCTCCCCCCGGCCCGCCTCTCTCTCCCCCGGCCCCCCTCTCTCTCCCCCCGGCCCCCCTCTCTCTCTTCCCGGCCCCCCTCTCTCTGCCCCCGGCCCCCCTCTCTCTGCCCCCGGCCCCCTTTCTCTGCCCCCGGCCCCCCTCTCTCTCCCCCCGGCCCCCCTCCCTCTCTCCACGGCCCCCTCTTTCTCCCCACGGCCCACCTCTCTCTCCCACCGGCCCCCCTCTCTCTCCCCCCGGCTCCCCTCGCTCTCCCCACGGCCCCCCACTCTCTCCCCCCGGCCCCCCTGTCTCTCCCCCCGGCCCCCCTCTCTCTCCCCCCGGCCCCCCTCTCTCTCCCCCCGGCCCCCTCTCTCTGCCCCCGGCCCTCCTCTCTCTGCCCCCGGCCCCCCTCTCTCTGTCCCCGCCCCCCTCTCTCTCCCCCCGGCCCCCCTCTCTCTCCCAACGGCCCCCTCTCTCTCACCACGGCCCCCCTCTCTCTCCCCACGGCCCCCCTCTCTCTCCCCACGGCCCCCCTCTCTCTCCCCACGGCCCCCCTCTCTCTCCCCGCGGCCCGCCTCTCTCTCCCCCACGGCCCCCCTCTCTCTCCCACCGGCCCGCTTCTCTGGGTCCCCGGCCCCACTCTCTCTCTCCCCGGCCCCCCTCTCTCTCCCCCCGGCCCCCTCTCTCTTTCCGCAGCCCCCCTCTCTCTCCCCCCGGCCCCCCTCTCTCTACCCCCGGCCCCCCTCTCTCTCCCCCCGGCCCCATTCTCTCTGCCCCCCGGCACCCCTCTCTCTGCTCCCGGCCCCCCTCTCTCTGCCCCTGGCCCCCCTCTCTCTCCCCCGGCCCCCCTCTCTCTCCCCACGGCCCCCCTCTCTCCCCACGGCCCCCCTCTCTCTCCCCACGGCCCCCCTCTCAATCCCCACGGCCCCCCTCTCTCTCCCCACCGCCCCCGTCTCTCTCCACTGCCCCCTTCTATCTCTCCCCCGCCCCTCTCTCTCTCCCCCCGGCCCCCTCTCTCTCCCCGCAGCCCCCCTCTCTCTCCCCCCGGCCCCCCTCTCTCTGCCCCCGGCCCCCCTCTCTCTGCCCCCGGCCCCCCTCTCTCTCCCCCCGCCCCCCTCTCTCTGCCCCCCGGCCCCCCCTCTCTCTCCCCCGACCCCCCTCTCTCTCCCCCCGGCCCCCCTCTCTCTCCCCTGGCCCCCCTCTCTCTGCCGCCGGCCCCCCTCTCTCTCCCACCGGCCCCCTCTCTCTCCCCCCGGCCCCCCTCTCTCTCCCCCCGGCCCGCCTCTCTCTCCCACGGCCCCCCTCTCTTTCCCCCCGGCCCCCTTCTCTCTCTTCCCGGCCCCCCTCTCTCTGCCCCCGGCCCCCGTCTCTCTGCCCCCGGCCCCCTCTCTCTGCCCCCGGCCCCCCTCTCTCTCCCCCCGGCCCCCCTCCCTCTCTCCACGGCCCCCTCTTCCTCCCCACGGCCCCCCTCTCTCTCCCACCGGCCCCCCTCTCTCTCCCCCCAGCTCCCCTCGCTCTCCCCACGGCCCCCCTCTCTCTCCCCACGGCCCCCCTCTCTCTCCCCCTGGCCCCCCTGTCTCTCCCCCCGGTCCCCCTCTCTCTCCCCCTGCCCCCCTCTCTCTCCCACCGGCCCCCCTCTCTCTCCACCCCGGCCCACCTCTCTCTCCCCCCGGCCCCCCTCTCTCTCCCGCCGGCCCCCCTCTCTCTCTTCCCGGCCCCCCTCTCTCAGCCCCCGGCCCCCCTCTCTCTGCCCCCGGCCCCCCTCTCTCTGCCCCGGGCCCCCCTCTCTCTCCCCCCGGCCCCCCTCTCTCTCTCCGCGGCCCCCCTCTCTCTCCCCCCGGCCCCCCTCTCTCTCCCCCCGGCCGCCCTTTCTCTCCCCCCGGCCCCCCTCTCGGTCCCCCCGGCCCCCCTTTATCTCCCACTGGCCCCCCTCTCTCTCGCCCCCGCCCCCCTCTCTCTCCCCCCGGCCCCCATTTCTCTCCCACCGGCCCCCTTCTCTCTCGCCCCGGCCCCGCTCTCTCTCCCCCCGGCCCCCTCTCTCTCACCGCGGCCCCCCTCTCTCTCCCCCCGGCCCCCCTCTCTCTGCCCCCGGGCCCCCTCTATCTGCCCCCATCCCCTCTCTCTCTGCCGCCGGCCCCCCTCTCTCTACCCCCGGCCCCCCTCTCTCTCCCCCTGGCCCCCCTCTCTCTGCCCCCGGCCCCCCTCTCTCTGACCCCAGCCCCCCTCTCTCTGCCCCCGGCCCCCCTATCTTTCCCCCCGGCCCCCCTCTCTCTCCCCCCATCCCCCCTCTCTCCCCCCAGCCCCCCTCTCTCTCCCCCCGGCCCCCCTCTCTCTCTTCCCGGCCCCCCTCTCTCTGCCCCCGGCCCCCCTCCCTCTGCCCCCGGCCCCCCTCTCTCTGCCCCCGGCCCCCCTCTCTCTCCCCCCGGCCCCCCTCTCTCTCTCCCCGGCCCCCTCTTTCTCCCCACGGCCCCCCTCTCTCTGCCACCGGCCACCCTCTCTCTCCCCCCGGCTCCCCTCTCTCTCCCCACGGCCCCCCTCTCTCTCCCCACGGCCCCCCTCTCTCTCCCCCCGGCCCCCCTGTCTCTCCCCCCGGCCCCCCTCTCTCTCCCCCCGGCCCCCCTCTCTCTCCCTGCGGCCCCCCTCTCTCTGCCCCCGGCCCTCCTCTCTCTGCGCCCGGCCCCCCTCTCTCGGTCCCCGCCCCCCTCTCTCTCCCCCCGGCCCCCCTCTCTCTCCCCACGGCCCCCCTCTCTCTCCCGCCGGCCCCCCTCCCTCTCCCCCCGGCTCCCCTCTCTCTCCCCACGGCCCCCCTCTCTCTCCCCACGGCCCCCCTCTCTCTCCCCCCGGCCCCCCTGTCTCTCCCCCGGCCCCCCTCTCTCTCCCCCCGGCCCCCCTCTCTCTGCCCCCGGCCCCCCTCTCTCTGCCCCCGGCCCCCCTCTCTCTGCCCCCGGCCCCCCTCTCTCTGCCCCCTTCCCCCCTCTCTCTGCCCCCGGCCCCCCTCTCTCTCCCCCCGGCCCCCCTCTCTCTGCCCCCGGGCCCCCCTCTCTCTCCCCCGGCCCCCCTCTCTCTCCCCCCGGCCCCCTCTCTCTCCCCCTGGCCCCCCTCTCTCTCCCGCCGGCCCCCCTCTCTCTCCACCCCGGCCCGCCTCTCTCTCCCTCCGGCCCCCCTCTCTCTCCCCCCGGCCCCCCTCTCTCTCTTCCCGGCCCCCCTCTCTCTGCCCCCGGCCCCCCTCTCTCTGCCCCCAGCCCCCCTCTCTCTGCCCCGGGCCCCCCTCTCTCTCCCCCCAGCCCCCCTCTCTCTCTACCCGGCCCCCCTCTCTCTCCCCCCGGCCCCCCTCTCTCACCCCCTGGCCGCCCTTTCTCTCACCCCGGCCCCCCTCTCTCTCCCCCCGGCTCCCCTTTATCTCCCACCGGCCCCCCTCTCTCTCGCCCCCGCCCCCCTCTCTCTCCCCCCGGCCACCCTTTCTCTCCCACCGGCCCCCCTTTCTCTCGCCCCGGCCCCCCTCTCTCTCCCCCCGGCCCCCTCTCTCTCCCACCGGCCCCCCTCTCTCTCCCCCCGGCCCCCCTCTCTCTCCCCCCAGCCCGCCTCTCTCTCCCCCCGGCCCCCCTCTCTCACCCCCCGGCCCCCTTCTCTCTCTTCCCGGCCCCCCTCTCTCTGCCCCCGGCCCCCGTCTCTCTGCCCCCGGCCCCCTCTCTCTGCCCCCGGCCCCCCTCTCTCTCCCCCCGGCCCCCCTCCCTCTCTCCACGGCCCCCTCTTCCTCCCCACGGCCCCCCTCTCTCTCCCACCGGCCCCCCTCTCTCTCCCCCCAGCTCCCCTCGCTCTCCCCACGGCCCCCCTCTCTCTGCCCCCGGCCCCCCTCTCTCTGACCCCAGCCCCCCTCTCTCTGCCCCCGGCCCCCCTATCTTTCCCCCCGGCCCCCCTCTCTCTCCCCCCATCCCCCCTCTCTCCCCCCGGCCCCCCTCTCTCTCCCCCCGGCCCCCCTCTCTCTCTTCCCGGCCCCCCTCTCTCTGCCCCCGGCCCCCCTCTCTCTGCCCCCGGCCCCCCTCTCTCTCCCCCCGGCCCCCCTCTCTCTCTCCCCGGCCCCCTCTTTCTCCCCACGGCCCCCCTCTCTCTCCCACCGGCCACCCTCTCTCTCCCCCCGGCTCCCCTCTCTCTCCCCACGGCCCCCCTCTCTCTCCCCACGGCCCCCCTCTCTCTCCCCCCGGCCCCCCTGTCTCTCCCCCCGGCCCCCCTCTCTCTCCCCCCGGCCCCCTCTCTCTCCCCGCGGCCCCCCTCTCTCTGCCCCCGGCCCTCCTCTCTCTGCCCCCGGCCCCCCTCTCTCTGTCCCCGCCCCCCTCTCTCTCCCCCCGGCCCCCCTCTCTCTCCCCACGGCCCCCCTCTCTCTCCCCACGGCCCCCCTCTCTCTCCCCACGGCCCCCCTCTCTCTCCCCACGGCCCCCCTCTCTCTCCCCACTGCCCGCCTCTCTCCTCCCCGTCCCCCCTCTCTGTGCCCTCGGCCCCCCTCTCTCTGCCCCTGGCCCCCCTCTCTCTGTCCCCGGCCCCCCTCTTTCTCCCCACGGCCCCCCTCTCTCTCCCGCCGGCCCCCCTCCCTCTCCCCCCGGCTCCCCTCTCTCTCCCCACGGCCCCCCTCTCTCTCCCCACGGCCCCCCTCTCTCTCCCCCCGGCCCCCCTGTCTCTCCCCCCGGCCCCCCTCTCTCTCCCCCGGCCCCCCTCTCTCTCCCCCCGGCCCCCCTCTCTCTGCCCCCGGCCCCCCTCTCTCTGCCCCCGGCCCCCCTCTCTCTGCCCCCGGCCCCCCTCTCTCTGCCCCCTTCCCCCCTCTCTCTGCCCCCGGCCCCCCTCTCTCTCCCCCCGGCCCCCCTCTCTCTGCCCCCGGCCCCCCTCTCTCTGCCCCCGGCCCCCCTCTCTCTGCCCCCGGGCCCCCCTCTCTCTCCCCCGGCCCCCCTCTCTCTCCCCCCGGCCCCCTCTCTCTCCCTCTGGCCCCCCTCTCTCTCCCGCCAGCCCCCCTCTCTCTCCCGCCGGCCCCCCTCTCTCTCCACCCCGGCCCGCCTCTCTCTCCCTCCGGCCCCCCTCTCTCTCCCCCCGGCCCCCCTCTCTCTCTTCCCGGCCCCCCTCTCTCTGCCCCCGGCCCCCCTCTCTCTGCCCCCAGCCCCCCTCTCTCTGCCCCGGGCCCCCCTCTCTCTCCCCCCAGCCCCCCTCTCTCTCTACCCGGCCCCCCTCTCTCTCCCCCCCGGCCCCCCTCTCTCTCCCGCCGGCCCCCCTCTCTCTCCCCCTGGCCCCCCTCTCTCTCCCCCCGACCCCCCTCTCTCTCCCGCCGGCCCCCCTCTCTCTCCCCCCGGGCCCCCTCTCTCTCCCGCCGGCCCCCCCTCTCTCTCCCCTCGGCTCCCCTCTCTCTCCCGCCCGGCCCCCCTCTCTCTCCCGCCGGCCCACCTCTCTCTCCCCCCGGCCCCCCTCTCTCTCCCCCCGGCCCCCCTCTCTCTCCCCCTCGCCCCCCTCTCTCTCCCCCCGGCCCCCCTCTCTCTGCCCCCGGGCCCCCTCTATCTGCCCCCGTCCCCCCTCTCTCTGCCCCCGGCCCCCCTCTCTCTCCCCCTGGCCCCCCTCTCTCTGCCCCCGGCCCCCCTCTCTCTGCCCCCCGCCCCCCTCTCTCTGCCTCCGGCCCCCCTATCTCTCCCCCCGGCCCCCCTCTCTCTCCCCCGGCCCCCCTCTCTCTCCCCCCGGCCCCCCTCTCTCTCCCCCCGGCCCCCCTCTCTCTCCCCCGGCCCCCCTCTCTCTGCCCCCGGGCCCCCTCTATCTGCCCCCGTCCCCCCTCTCACTGCCCCCGGCCCCCCTCTCTCTCCCCCTGGCCCCCCTCTCTCTGTCCCCGGCCCCCCTCTCTCTGCCCCCGGCCCCCCTGTCTCTGCCTCCGGCCCCCCTATCTCTCCCCCCGGCCCCCCTCTCTCTCCCGCCGGCCCCCCTCTCTCTCCCCCCCGGCCCCCCTCTCTCTCCCCCCAGCCCCCCTCTCTCTGCCCCCGGCCCCCCTCTCTCTGCCCCCGGCCCCCTCTCTCTGCCCCCGGCACCCCTCTCTCTCCCCCCGGCCCCCCTCTCTCTCCCCCCGGCCCCCCTCTCTCTCCCGCCGGCCCCCCTCTCTCTCCCCCCGGCCCCTCTCTCCCCCCGGCCCCCCTCTCTCTCCCCCCGGCCCCCCTCTCTCTCCCCCCGGCCCCCTGTCTCTGCCCCCGGCCCCCCTCTCTCTGCCCCGGCCCCCCTCTCTCTGCCTCCGGCCCCCCTATCTCTCCCCCCGGCCCCCCTCTCTCTCCCCCCGGCCCCCCTCTCTCTCCCCCCGGCCCCCCTCTCTCTCCCCCCGGCCCCCCTCTCTCTCCCCTCAGCCCCCCTCTCTCTGCCCCCGGCCCCCCTCTCTCTGCCCCCGGCCCCCTCTCTCTGCCCCCGGCCCCCCTCTCTCTCCCCCCGGCCCCCCTCTCTCTCCCCCCGGCCCCCCTCTCTCCCGCCGGCCCCCCTCTCTCTCCCCCCTGCCCCCCTCTCTCTCCCCCCGGCCCCCCTCTCTCTCCCGCCGGCCCCCCTCTCTCTCCCCCCGGCCCCCCTCTCTCTCCCGCCGGCCCCCCTCTCTCTCCCCCTGGCCCCCCTCTCTCTCCCCCCGGCCCCCCTCTCTCTCCCGCCAGCACCCCTCTCTCTCCCCCCGGCCCCCCTCTCTCTCCCGCCGGCCCCCCTCTCTCTCCCCTCGGCTCCCCTCTCTCTCCCGCCGGCCCCCCTCTCTCTCCCGCCGGCCCACCTCTCTCTCCCCCCGGCCCCCCTCTCTCTCCCCCCGGCCCCCCTCTCTCTCCCCCTGGCCCCCCTCTCTCTCCCCCCGGCCCCCCTCTCTCTGCCCCCGGGCCCCCTCTATCTGCCCCCGTCCCCCCTCTCTCTGCCCCCGGCCCCCCTCTCTCTCCCCCTGGCCCCCCTCTCTCTGCCCCCGGCCCCCCTCTCTCTGCCCCCGCCCCCCCTCTCTCTGCCTCCGACCCCCTATCTCTCACCCCGGCCCCCCTCTCTCTCCCCCCGGCCCCCCTCTCTCTCCCCCCGGCCCCCCTCTCTCTCCCCCCGGCCCCCCTCTCTCTCCCCCCGGCCCCCCTCTCTCTGCCCCCGTCCCCCCTCTCACTGCCCCCGGCCCCCCTCTCTCTCCTCCTGGCCCCCCTCTCTCTGTCCCCGGCCCCCCTCTCTCTGCCCCCGGCCCCCCTCTCTCTGCCTCCGGCCCCCCTATCTCTCCCCCCGGCCCCCCTCTCTCTCCCCCCGGCCCCCCTCTCTCTCCCCCCTGCCCCCCTCTCTCTCCCCCCAGCCCCCCTCTCTCTGCCCCCGGCCCCCCTCTCTCTGCCCCCGGCCCCCTCTCTCTGCCCCCGGCACCCCTCTCTCTCCCCCCGGCCCCCCTCTCTCTTCCGCCGGCCCCCCTCTCTCTCCCCCCGGCCCCCCTCTCTCTCCCGCCTGCCCCCCTCTCTCTCCCCTCGGCTCCCCTCTCTCTCCCGCCGGCCCCCCTCTCCCTCCCGCCGGCCCACCTCTCTCTCCCCCCGGCCCCCCTCTCTCTCCCCCCGGCCCCCCTCTCTCTCCCCCTGGCCCCCCTCTCTCTCCCCCCGACCCCCCTCTCTCTGCCCCCGGGCCCCCTCTATCTGCCCCCGTCCCCCCTCTCTCTGCCCCCGGCCCCCCTCTCTCTCCCCCTGGCCTCCCTCTCTCTGCCCCCGGCCCCCCTCTCTCTGCCCCCGGCCCCCCTCTCTCTCCCCCTGGCCCCCCTCTCTCTGCCCCCGGCCCCCCTCTCTCTGCCCCCGGCCCCCCTCTCTCTGCCTCCGGCCCCCCTATCTCTCCCCCCGGCCCCCCTCTCTCTCCCCCCGGCCCCCCTCTCTCTCCCCCCGGCCCCCCTCTCTCTCCCCCCGGCCCCCCTCTCTCTCCCCTCAGCCCCCCTCTCTCTGCCCCCGGCCCCCCTCTCTCTGCCCCCGGCCCCCTCTCTCTGCCCCCGGCCCCCCTCTCTCTCCCCCCGGCCCCCCTCTCTCTCCCCCCGGCCCCCTCTCTCTCCCGCCGGCCCCCCTCTCTCTCCCCCCGGCCCCCCTCTCTCTCCCCCCGGCCCCCCTCTCTCTCCCGCCGGCCCCCCTCTCTCTCCCCCCGGCCCCCCTCTCTCTCCCGCCGGCCCCCCTCTCTCTCCCCCCGGCCCCCCTCTCTCTGCCCCCGTCCCCCCTCTCACTGCCCCCGGCCCCACTCTCTCTCCTCCTGGCCCCCCTCTCTCTGTCCCCGGCCCCCCTCTCTCTGCCCCCGGCCCCCCTCTCTCTGCCTCCGGCCCCCCTATCTCTCCCCCCGGCCCCCCTCTCTCTCCCCCCGGCCCCCCTCTCTCTCCCCCCTGCCCCCCTCTCTTTCCCCCCAGCCCCCCTCTCTCTGCCCCCGGCCCCCCTCTCTCTGCCCCCGGCCCCCTCTCTCTGCCCCCGGCACCCCTCTCTCTCCCCCCGGCCCCCCTCTCTCTCCCGCCGGCCCCCCTCTCTCTCCCCCCGGCCTTCCTCTCTCTCCCGCCGGCCCCCCTCTCTCTCCCCTCGGCTCCCCTCTCTCTCCCGCCGGCCCCCCTCTCCCTCCCGCCGGCCCACCTCTCTCTCCCCCCGGCCCCCCTCTCTCTCCCCCCGGCCCCCCTCTCTCTCCCCCTGGCCCCCCTCTCTCTCCCCCCGGCCCCCCTCTCTCTGCCCCCGGGCCCCCTCTATCTGCCCCCGTCCCCCCTCTCTCTGCCCCCGGCCCCCCTCTCTCTCCCCCTGGCCCCCCTCTCTCTGCCCCCGGCCCCCCTCTCTCTGCCCCCGGCCCCCCTCTCTCTGCCTACGGCCCCCCTATCTCTCCCCCCGGCCCCCCTCTCTCTCCCCCCGGCCCCCCTCTCTCTCCCCCCGGCCCCCCTCTCTCTCCCCCCGGCCCCCCTCTCTCTCCCCTCAGCCCCCCTCTCTCTGCCCCCGGCCCCCCTCTCTCTGCCCCCGGCCCCCTCTCTCTGCCCCCGGCCCCCCTCTCTCTCCCCCCGGCCCCCCTCTCTCTCCCCCCGGCCCCCCTCTCTCTCCCGCCGGCCCCCCTCTCTCTCCCCCCGGCCCCCCTCTCTCTCCCCCCGGCCCCCCTCTCTCTCCCGCCGGCCCCCCTCTCTCTCCCCCCGGCCCCCCTCTCTCTCCCGCCGGCCCCCCTCTCTCTCCCCCTGGCCCCCCTCTCTCTCCCCCCGGCCCCCCTCTCTCTCCCGCCGGCCCCCCTCTCTCTCCCCCCGGCCCCCCTCTCTCTCCCGCCGGCCCCCCTCTCTCTCCCCTCGGCTCCCCTCTCTCTCCCGCCGGCCCCCCTCTCTCTCCCGCCGGCCCACCTCTCTCTCCCCCCGGCCCCCCTCTCTCTCCCCCCGGCCCCCCTCTCTCTCCCCCTGGCCCCCCTCTCTCTCCCCCCGGCCCCCCTCACTCTGCCCCCGGGCCCCCTCTATCTGCCCCCGTCCCCCCTCTCTCTGCCCCCGGCCCCCCTCTCTCTCCCCCTGGCCCCCCTCTCTCTGCCCCCGGCCCCCCTCTCTCTGCCCCCGCCCCCCCTCTCTCTGCCTCCGACCCCCTATCTCTCCCCCCGGCCCCCCTCTCTCTCCCCCCGGCCCCCCTCTCTCTCCCCCCGGCCCCCCTCTCTCTCCCCCCGGCCCCCCTCTCTCTCCCCCCGGCCCCCTCTCTCTGCCCCCGTCCCCCCTCTCACTGCCCCCGGCCCCCCTCTCTCTCCCCCTGGCCCCCCTCTCTCTGTCCCCGGCCCCCCTCTCTCTGCCCCCGGCCCCCCTCTCTCTGCCTCCGGCCCCCCTATCTCTCCCCCCGGCCCCCCTCTCTCTCCCCCCAGCCCCCCTCTCTCTCCCCCCTGCCCCCCTCTCTCTCCCCCCAGCCCCCCTCTCTCTGCCCCCGGCCCCCCTCTCTCTGCCCCCGGCCCCCTCTCTCTGCCCCCGGCACCCCTCTCTCTCCCCCCGGCCCCCCTCTCTCTCCCGCCGGCCCCCCTCTCTCTCCCCCCGGCCCCCCTCTCTCTCCCGCCGGCCCCCCTCTCTCTCCCCTCGGCTCCCCTCTCTCTCCCGCCGGCCCCCCTCTCCCTCCCGCCGGCCCACCTCTCTCTCCCCCCGGCCCCCCTCTCTCTCCCCCCGGCCCCCCTCTCTCTCCCCCTGGCCCCCCTCTCTCTCCCCCCGGCCCCCCTCTCTCTGCCCCCGGGCCCCCTCTATCTGCCCCCGTCCCCCCTCTCTCTGCCCCCGGCCCCCCTCTCTCTCCCCCTGGCCCCCCTCTCTCTGCCCCCGGCCCCCCTCTCTCTGCCCCCGCCCCCCCTCTCTCTGCCTCCGGCCCCCCTATCTCTCCCCCCGGCCCCCCTCTCTCTCCCCCCGGCCCCCCTCTCTCTCCCCCCGGCCCCCCTCTCTCTCCCCCCGGCCCCCCTCTCTCTGCCCCCGGGCCCCCTCTATCTGCCCCCGTCCCCCCTCTCACTGCCCCCGGCCCCCCTCTCTCTCCCCCTGGCCCCCCTCTCTCTGTCCCCGGCCCCCCTCTCTCTGCCCCCGGCCCCCCTCTCTCTGCCTCCGGCCCCCCTATCTCTCCCCCCGGCCCCCCTCTCTCTCCCCCCGGCCCCCCTCTCTCTCCCCCCGGCCCCCCTCTCTCTCCCCCAGCCCCCCTCTCTCTGCCCCCGGCCCCCCTCTCTCTGCTCCCGGCCCCCTCTCTCTGCCCCCGGCACCCCTCTCTCTCCCCCCCGGCCCCCCTCTCTCTCCCCCCGGCCCCCCTCTCTCTCCCGCCAGCCCCCCTCTCTCTCCCCCCGGCCCCCTCTCTCTCCCCCCGGCCCCCCTCTCTCTCCCCCCGGCCCCCCTCTCTCTCCCCCCTGCCCCCTCTCTCTGCCCCCGGCCCCCCTCTCTCTGCCCCCGGCCCCCCTCTCTCTGCCTCCGGCCCCCCTATCTCTCCCCCCGGCCCCCCTCTCTCTCCCCCCGGCCCCCCTCTCTCTCCCCCCGGCCCCCCTCTCTCTCCCCCCGGCCCCCCTCTCTCTCCCCTCAGCCCCCCTCTCTCTGCCCCCGGCCCCCCTCTCTCTGCCCCCGGCCCCCTCTCTCTGCCCCCGGCCCCCCTCTCTCTCCCCCCGGCCCCCCTCTCTCTCCCCCCGGCCCCCTCTCTCTCCCGCCGGCCCCCCTCTCTCTCCCCCCGGCCCCCCTCTCTCACCCCCCGGCCCCCCTCTCTCTCCCGCCGGCCCCCCTCTCTCTCCCCCCGGCCCCCCTCTCTCTCCCGCCGGCCCCCCTCTCTCTCCCCCTGGCCCCCCTCTCTCTCCCCCCGGCCCCCCTCTCTCTCCCGCCGGCCCCCCTCTCTCTCCCCCCGGCCCCCCTCTCTCTCCCGCCGGCCCCCCTCTCTCTCCCCTCGGCTCCCCTCTCTCTCCCGCCGGCCCCCCTCTCTCTCCCGCCGGCCCACCTCTCTCTCCCCCCGGCCCCCCTCTCTCTCCCCCCGGCCCCCCTCTCTCTCCCCCTGGCCCCCCTCTCTCTCCCCCCGGCCCCCCTCTCTCTGCCCCCGGGCCCCCTCTATCTGCCCCCGTCCCCCCTCTCTCTGCCCCCGGCCCCCCTCTCTCTCCCCCTGGCCCCCCTCTCTCTGCCCCCGGCCCCCCTCTCTCTGCCCCCGCCCCCCCTCTCTCTGCCTCCGACCCCCTATCTCTCCCCCCGGCCCCCCTCTCTCTCCCCCGGCCCCCCTCTCTCTCCCCCCGGCCCCCCTCTCTCTCCCCCCGGCCCCCCTCTCTCTCCCCCCGGCCCCCCTCTCTCTGCCCCCGGGCCCCCTCTATCTGCCCCCGTCCCCCCTCTCACTGCCCCCGGCCCCCCTCTCTCTCCCCCTGGCCCCCCTCTCTCTGTCCCCGGCCCCCCCTCTCTCTGCCCCCGGCCCCCCTCTCTCTGCCTCCGGCCCCCCTATCTCTCCCCCCGGCCCCCCTCTCTCTCCCCCCGGCCCACCTCTCTCTCCCCCCGGCCCCCCTCTCTCTCCCCCCAGCCCCCCTCTCTCTGCCCCCGGCCCCCCTCTCTCTGCCCCCGGCCCCCTCTCTCTGCCCCCGGCACCCCTCTCTCTCCCCCCGGCCCCCCTCTCTCTCCCCCCGGCCCCCCTCTCTCTCCCGCCGGCCCCCCTCTCTCTCCCCCCGGCCCCCTCTCTCTCCCCCCGGCCCCCCTCTCTCTCCCCCCGGCCCCCCTCTCTCTCCCCCTGGCTCCCCTCTCTCTCCCCACGGCCCCCCTCTCTCTCCCCACGGCCCCCTTATCTCTCCCCCCGGCCCCGCTCTCTCTCCCCCCGGCCCCCCTCTCTCTCCCCCCGGCCCCCCTCTCTCTCCCGCCGGCCCCCCTCTCTCTCCCCCCGGCCCCCTCTCTCTCCCCCCGGCCCCCCTCTCTCTCCCCCCTTGACCCCCTCTCTCTCCCCCTGGCTCCCCTCTCTCTCCCCACGGCCCCGCTCTCTCTCCCCACGGCCCCCTTATCTCTCCCCCCGGCCCCGCTCTCTCTCCCCCCGGCCCCCCTCTCTCTCCCCCCAGCCCCCCTCTCTCTCCCCCGGCCCCCTCTCTCTCCCCACGGCCCCCCTCTCTCTCCCGCCGGCCCCCCTCTCTCTCCCCCTGGCTCCCCTCTCTCTCCCCACGGCCCCCCTCTCTCTCCCCACGGCCCCCTTATCTCTCCCCCCGGCCCCGCTCTCTCTCCCCCCGGCCCCCCTCTCTCTCCCCCCAGCCCCCTCTCTCTCCCCCCGACCCCCCTCTCTCTGCCCCCGGCCCCCCTCTCTCTGCCCCCGGCCCCCCTCTCTCTGCCCACGGCCCCCCTCTCTCTGCCCACGGCCCCCCTCTCTCTGCCCTCGGCCCCCCTCTCTCTCCCCCCGGCCCCCCTCTCTCTCCCCACGGCCCCCCTCTCTCTCCCCACGGCCCCCCTCTCTCTCCCCACGGCCCCCCTCTCTCTCCACCGCCCCCCTCTCTCTCCAAGGCCCCCTTATCTCTCCCCACGGACCCCTCTCTCGCCCACCGGCCCCCCTCTCTCTAGCCCCGGCCCCCCTCTCTCTCCCCCTGGCCCCCTCTCTCTCCCCGCAGCCCCCCTCTCTATCCCCCCGGCCCCCCTCTCTCTGCCCCCGGCCCCCCTCTCTCTGCCCTCGGCCCCCTTCTCTCCGCCCCCGGCCCCCCTCTCTCTGCCCCCGGCCCCCTCTCTCTCCCCCCGGCCCCCTCTCTCTGCCCCAGGCCCACCTCTCTCTGCCCCCCGCCCCCCTCTCTCTGCCCCCGGGCCTCCCTCTCTCTCACCCCCGGACCCCCTCTCTCTCCCCCCGGCCCCCCTCTCTCTCCCCCTGGCCCCACTCTCTCTCCCGCCAGCCCCCCTCTCTCCCGCCGGCCCCCCTCTCTCTCCCCCCGGCCCCCCTCTCTCTCCCCCCGGCCCCCCTCTCTCTCCCACCGGCCCCCCTCTCTCTCCCCCCGGCCCACCTCTCTCTCTTCCCGGCCCCCCTCTCTCTGCCCCCGGCCCCCCTCTCTCTGCCCGCGGCCCCCCTCTCTCTGCCCCGGCCCCCGTCTCTCTACCCCCGGCCCCCCTCTCTCTCTCCCCGGCCCCCCTCTCTCTCACCCCGGGCCCCCTCTCTCTCCCCCCGGCCGCCCTCTCTCTCCCCACGGCCCCCCTCTCTCTCTTCCCGGCCCCCCTCTCTCTGCCCCCGGCCCCCCTCTCTCTGCCCGCGGCCCCCCTCTCTCTGCCCCGGCCCCCTCTCTCTACCCCTGGCCCCCCTCTCTCTCTCCCCGGCCCCCCCTCTCTCCCACCCCGGGCCCCCTCTCTCTCCCGCCAGCCGCCCTCTCTCTCCCCACGGCCCCCCTCTCTCTCCCCCCGGCCCCCCTTTCTCTCCCACCGGCCCCCCTCTCTCTCGCCCCGGCCCCCCTCTCTCTCCCCCCGGCCCCCTCTCTCTCCCCGCGGCCCCCCTCTCTCTCCCCCCGGCCCCCCTCTCTCTGCCCCCGGGCCCCCTCTATCTGCCCCCGTCCCCCCTCTCTCTGCCCCGGCCCCACTATCTCTCCCCCCGGGCCCCCTCTCTCTCCCCCCGGCCCCCCTCTCTCTCCCCCCGGCCCCCCTCTCTCTGCCCCCGGCCCCCCTCTCTCTCCCCCCGGCCCCCCTCTCTCTCCCGCCGGCCCCCCTCTCTCTCCCCACGGCCCCCTTATCTCTCCCCCCGGCCCCGCTCTCTCTCCCCCCGGCCCCCCTCTCTCTCCCCCGGCCCCCCTCTCTCTCCCGCCGGCCCCCCTCTCTCTCCCCCCGGCCCCCTCTCTCTCCCCCCGGCCCCCCTCTCTCTCCCACCGGCCCCCCTCTCTCTCCCCCCGGCCCACCTCTCTCTCTTCCCGGCCCCCCTCTCTCTGCCCCCGGCCCCCCTCTCTCTGCCCGCGGCCCCCCTCTCTCTGCCCCGGCCCCCGTCTCTCTACCCCCGGCCCCCCTCTCTCTCTCCCCGGCCCCCCTCTCTCTCACCCCGGGCCCCCTCTCTCTCCCCCCGGCCGCCCTCTCTCTCCCCACGGCCCCCCTCTCTCTCTTCCCGGCCCCCCTCTCTCTGCCCCCGGCCCCCCTCTCTCTGCCCGCGGCCCCCCTCTCTCTGCCCCGGCCCCCTCTCTCTACCCCTGGCCCCCCTCTCTCTCTCCCCGGCCCCCCCTCTCTCCCACCCCGGGCCCCCTCTCTCTCCCGCCAGCCGCCCTCTCTCTCCCCACGGCCCCCCTCTCTCTCCCCCCGGCCCCCCTTTCTCTCCCACCGGCCCCCCTCTCTCTCGCCCCGGCCCCCCTCTCTCTCCCCCCGGCCCCCTCTCTCTCCCCGCGGCCCCCCTCTCTCTCCCCCCGGCCCCCCTCTCTCTCCCCCCGGCCCCCCTCTCTCTGCCCCCGGGCCCCCTCTATCTGCCCCCGTCCCCCCTCTCTCTGCCCCGGCCCCACTATCTCTCCCCCCGGGCCCCCTCTCTCTCCCCCCGGCCCCCCTCTCTCTCCCCCGGCCCCCCTCTCTCTGCCCCCGGCCCCCCTCTCTCTCCCCCCGGCCCCCCTCTCTCTCCCGCCGGCCCCCCTCTCTCTCCCCACGGCCCCCTTATCTCTCCCCCCGGCCCCGCTCTCTCTCCCCCCGGCCCCCCTCTCTCTCCCCCCGGCCCCCCTCTCTCTCCCGCCGGCCCCCCTCTCTCTCCCCCCGGCCCCCTCTCTCTCCCCCCCGGCCCCCCTCTCTCTCCCCGCGGACCCCCTCTCTCCCCCTGGCTCCCCTCTCTCTCCCCACGGCCCCGCTCTCTCTCCCCACGGCCCCCTTATCTCTCCCCCCGGCCCCGCTCTCTCTCCCCCCGGCCCCCCTCTCTCTCCCCCCAGCCCCCCTCTCTCTCCCCCCGGCCCCCTCTCTCTCCCCACGGCCCCCCTCTCTCTCCCGCCGACCCCCCTCTCTCTCCCCCTGGCTCCCCTCTCTCTCCCCACGGTCCCCTCTCTCTCCCCACGGCCCCCTTATCTCTCCCCCCGGCCCCGCTCTCTCTCCCCCCGGCCCCCCTCTCTCTCCCCCCAGCCCACCTCTCTCTCCCCCCGACCCCGCTCTCTCTGCCCCCGGCCCCCCTCTCTCTGCCCCCGGCCCCCCTCTCTCTGCCCTCGGCCCCCCTCTCTCTACCCACGGCCCCCCTCTCTCTGCCTTCGGCCCCCCTCTCTCTCCCCCTGCCCCCCTCTCTCTCCCCACGGCCCCCCTCTCTCTCCCCACGACCCCCCTCTCTCTCCCCACGGCCCCCCTCTCTCTCCACCGCCCCCCTCTCTCTCCAAGGCCCCCTTATCTCTCCCCACGGACCTCTCTCTCTCCCACCGGCCCCCCTCTCTCTAGCCCCGGCCCCCCTCTCTCTCCCCCTGGCCCCCTCTCTCTCCCCGCAGCCCCCCTCTCTATCCCCCCGGCCCCCCTCTCTCTGCCCCCGGCCCCCCTCTCTCTGCCCTCGGCCCCCCTCTCTCTGCCCCCGGCCCCCCTCTCTCTGCCCCCGGCCCCCTCTCTCTCCCCCCGGCCCCCCTCTCTATGCCCCAGGCCCACCTCTCTCTGCCCCCCGCCCCCCTCTCTCTGCCCCCGGGCCTCCCTCTCTCTCACCCCCGGACCCCCTCTCTCTCCCCCCGGCCCCCCTCTCTCTCCCCCTGGCCCCACTCTCTCTCCCGCCGGCCCCCCTCTCTCCCGCCGGCCCCCCTCTCTCTCCCCCGGCCCCCCTCTCTCTCCCCCCGGCCCCCCTCTCTCTCCCCCCGGCCCCCCTCTCTCTCCCCCCGGCCCACCTCTCTCTCTTCCCGGCCCCCCTCTCTCTGCCCCCGGCCCCCCTCTCTCTGCCCGTGGCCCCCCTCTCTCTTCCCCGGCCCCCCTCTCTCTACCCCCGGCCCCCTCTCTCTCCCCCCGGCCCCCCTCTCTCTGCCCCAGGCCCACCTCTCTCTGCCCCCGCCCCCCTCTCTCTGCCCCGGGCCTCCCTCTCTCTCACCCCCGGACCCCCTCTCTCTCTCCCCGGCCCCCCTCTCTCTCCCCCTGGCCCCACTCTCTATCCCGCCGGCCCCCCTCTCTCCCGCCGGCCCCCCTCTCTCTCCCCCCGGCCCCCCTCTCTCTCCCCCCGGCCGCCCTCTCTCTCCCCACGGCCCCCCTCTCTCTCCCCCCGGCCCCCCTTTCTCTCCCACCGGCCCCCCTCTCTCTCGCCCCGGCTCCCCTCTCTCTCCCCCCGGCCCCCTCTCTCTCCCCGCGGCCCCCCTCTCTCTCCCCCCGGCCCCCCTCTCTCTGCCCCCGGGCCCCCTCTATCTGCCCCCGTCCCCCCTCTCTCTGCCCCGGCCCCCCTCTCTCTCCCCCTGGCCCCCCTCTCTCTGCCCCCGGCCCCCCTCTCTCTGCCCCCGGCCCCCCTCTCTCTGCCTCCGGCCCCCCTATCTCTCCCCCGGCCCCCCTCTCTCTCCCCCCGGCCCCCCTCTCTCTCCCCCCGGCCCCCCTCTCTCTCCCCCCGGCCCCCCTCTCTCTCCCCTCAGCCCCCCTCTCTCTGCCCCCGGCCCCCCTCTCTCTGCCCCCGGCCCCCTCTCTCTGCCCCCCGCCCCCCTCTCTCTGCCCCCGGGCCTCCCTCTCTCTCACCCCCGGACCCCCTCTCTCTCCCCCCGGCCCCCCTCTCTCTCCCCCTGGCCCCACTCTCTCTCCCGCCGGCCCCCCTCTCTCCCGCCGGCCCCCCTCTCTCTCCCCCCGGCCCCCCTCTCTCTCCCCCCGACCCCCCTCTCTCTCCCCCCGGCCCCCCTCTCTCTCCCCCCGGCCCACCTCTCTCTCTTCCCGGCCCCCCTCTCTCTGCCCCCGGCCCCCCTCTCTCTGCCCGTGGCCCCCCTCTCTCTTCCCCGGCCCCCCTCTCTCTACCCCCGGACCCCTCTCTCTCCCCCCGGCCCCCCTCTCTCTGCCCCAGGCCCACCTCTCTCTGCCCCCCGCCCCCCTCTCTCTGCCCCCGGGCCTCCCTCTCTCTCACCCCCGGACCCCCTCTCTCTCTCCCCGGCCCCCCTCTCTCTCCCCCTGGCCCCACTCTCTCTCCCGCCGGCCCCCCTCTCTCCCGCCGGCCCCCCTCTCTCTCCCCCCGGCCCCCCTCTCTCTCCCCCCGGCCGCCCTCTCTCTCCCCACGGCCCCCCTCTCTCTCCCCCCGGCCCCCCTTTCTCTCCCACCGGC
Source organism: Petromyzon marinus (assembly GCF_048934315.1). Lineage (NCBI taxonomy): Eukaryota > Metazoa > Chordata > Hyperoartia > Petromyzontiformes > Petromyzontidae > Petromyzon > Petromyzon marinus. Next base: position 5,453 of record NW_027423329.1, on the reverse strand, counting down.
CCCCCTCTCTCTCGCCCCGGCTCCCCTCTCTCTCCCCCCGGCCCCCTCTCTCTCCCCGCGGCCCCCCTCTCTCTCCCCCCGGCCCCCCTCTCTCTGCCCCCGGGCCCCCTCTATCTGCCCCCGTCCCCCCTCTCTCTGCCCCGGCCCCCCTCTCTCTCCCCCTGGCCCCCCTCTCTCTGCCCCCGGCCCCCCTCTCTCTGCCCCCGGCCCCCCTCTCTCTGCCTCCGGCCCCCCTATCTCTCCCCCCGGCCCCCCTCTCTCTCCCCCCGGCCCCCCTCTCTCTCCCCCCGGCCCCCCTCTCTCTCCCCCCGGCCCCCCTCTCTCTCCCCTCAGCCCCCCTCTCTCTGCCCCCGGCCCCCCTCTCTCTGCCCCCGGCCCCCTCTCTCTGCCCCCGGCCCCCCTCTCTCTCCCCGGCCCCGCTCTCTCTCCCCCCGGTCCCCCTCTCTCTCCCGCCGGCCCCCCTCTCTCTCCCCCCGGCCCCCCTCTCTCTCACCCCAGCCCCCCTCTCTCTCCCGCCGGCCCCCCTCTCTCTCCCCCCGGCCCCCCTCTCTCTCCCGCCGGCCCCCCTCTCTCTCCCCCTGGCCCCCCTCTCTCTCCCCCCGGCCCCCCTCTCTCTCCCGCCGGCCCCCCTCTCTCTCCCCCCGGCCCCCCTCTCTCTCCCGCCGGCCCCCCTCTCTCTCCCCCCGGCTCCCCTCTCTCTCCCGCCGGCCCCCCTCTCTCTCCCGCCGGCCCACCTCTCTCTCCCCCCGGCCCCCCTCTCTCTCCCCCCGGCCCCCCTCTCTCTCCCCCTGGCCCCCCTCTCTCTCCACGGCCCCCTTCTCTCTGCCCCCGGGCCCCCTCTATCTGCCCCCGTCCCCCCTCTCTCTGCCCCCGGCCCCCCTCTCTCTCCCCCTGGCCCCCCTCTCTCTGCCCCCGGCCCCCCTCTCTCTGCCCCCGCCCCCCCTCTCTCTGCCTCCGGCCCCCCTATCTCTCCCCCCGGCCCCCCTCTCTCTCCCCCCGGCCCCCCTCTCTCTCCCCCCGGCCCCCTCTCTCTCCCCCCGGCCCCCCTCTCTCTCCCCCCGGCCCCCCTCTCTCTCCTTCCGGCCCCCCTCTCTCTGCCCCCGGGCCCCCTCTATCTGCCCCCGTCCCCCCTCTCTCTGCCCCAGGCCCACCTCTCTCTGCCCCCCGCCCCCCTCTCTCTGCCCCCGGGCCTCCCTCTCTCTCACCCCCGGACCCCCTCTCTCTCTCCCCGGCCCCCCTCTCTCTCCCCCTGGCCCCACTCTCTCTCCCGCCGGCCCCCCTCTCTCCCGCCGGCCCCCCTCTCTCTCCCCCCGGCCCCCCTCTCTCTCCCCCCGGCCGCCCTCTCTCTCCCCACGGCCCCCCTCTCTCTCCCCCCGGCCCCCCTTTCTCTCCCACCGGCCCCCCTCTCTCTCGCCCCGGCTCCCCTCTCTCTCCCCCCGGCCCCCTCTCTCTCCCCGCGGCCCCCCTCTCTCTCCCCCCGGCCCCCCTCTCTCTGCCCCCGGGCCCCCTCTATCTGCCCCCGTCCCCCCTCTCTCTGCCCCGGCCCCCCTCTCTCTCCCCCTGGCCCCCCTCTCTCTGCCCCCGGCCCCCCTCTCTCTGCCCCCGGCCCCCCTCTCTCTGCCTCCGGCCCCCCTATCTCTCCCCCCGGCCCCCCTCTCTCTCCCCCCGGCCCCCCTCTCTCTCCCCCCGGCCCCCCTCTCTCTCCCCCCGGCCCCCCTCTCTCTCCCCTCAGCCCCCCTCTCTCTGCCCCCGGCCCCCCTCTCTCTGCCCCCGGCCCCCTCTCTCTGCCCCCCGCCCCCCTCTCTCTGCCCCCGGGCCTCCCTCTCTCTCACCCCCGGACCCCCTCTCTCTCCCCCCGGCCCCCCTCTCTCTCCCCCTGGCCCCACTCTCTCTCCCGCCGGCCCCCCTCTCTCCCGCCGGCCCCCCTCTCTCTCCCCCCGGCCCCCCTCTCTCTCCCCCCGACCCCCCTCTCTCTCCCCCCGGCCCCCCTCTCTCTCCCCCCGGCCCACCTCTCTCTCTTCCCGGCCCCCCTCTCTCTGCCCCCGGCCCCCCTCTCTCTGCCCGTGGCCCCCCTCTCTCTTCCCCGGCCCCCCTCTCTCTACCCCCGGACCCCTCTCTCTCCCCCCGGCCCCCCTCTCTCTGCCCCAGGCCCACCTCTCTCTGCCCCCCGCCCCCCTCTCTCTGCCCCCGGGCCTCCCTCTCTCTCACCCCCGGACCCCCTCTCTCTCTCCCCGGCCCCCCTCTCTCTCCCCCTGGCCCCACTCTCTCTCCCGCCGGCCCCCCTCTCTCCCGCCGGCCCCCCTCTCTCTCCCCCCGGCCCCCTCTCTCTCCCCCCGGCCGCCCTCTCTCTCCCCACGGCCCCCCTCTCTCTCCCCCCGGCCCCCCTTTCTCTCCCACCGGCCCCCCTCTCTCTCGCCCCGGCTCCCCTCTCTCTCCCCCCGGCCCCCTCTCTCTCCCCGCGGCCCCCCTCTCTCTCCCCCCGGCCCCCCTCTCTCTGCCCCCGGGCCCCCTCTATCTGCCCCCGTCCCCCCTCTCTCTGCCCCGGCCCCCCTCTCTCTCCCCCTGGCCCCCCTCTCTCTGCCCCCGGCCCCCCTCTCTCTGCCCCCGGCCCCCCTCTCTCTGCCTCCGGCCCCCCTATCTCTCCCCCCGGCCCCCCTCTCTCTCCCCCCGGCCCCCCTCTCTCTCCCCCCGGCCCCCCTCTCTCTCCCCCCGGCCCCCCTCTCTCTCCCCTCAGCCCCCCTCTCTCTGCCCCCGGCCCCCCTCTCTCTGCCCCCGGCCCCCTCTCTCTGCCCCCGGCCCCCCTCTCTCTCCCCCCGGCCCCGCTCTCTCTCCCCCCGGTCCCCCTCTCTCTCCCGCCGGCCCCCCTCTCTCTCCCCCCGGCCCCCCTCTCTCTCACCCCAGCCCCCCTCTCTCTCCCGCCGGCCCCCCTCTCTCTCCCCCCGGCCCCCCTCTCTCTCCCGCCGGCCCCCCTCTCTCTCCCCCTGGCCCCCCTCTCTCTCCCCCCGGCCCCCCTCTCTCTCCCGCCGGCCCCCCTCTCTCTCCCCCCGGCCCCCCTCTCTCTCCCGCCGGCCCCCCTCTCTCTCCCCCCGGCTCCCCTCTCTCTCCCGCCGGCCCCCCTCTCTCTCCCGCCGGCCCACCTCTCTCTCCCCCCGGCCCCCCTCTCTCTCCCCCCGGCCCCCCTCTCTCTCCCCCTGGCCCCCCTCTCTCTCCACGGCCCCCTTCTCTCTGCCCCCGGGCCCCCTCTATCTGCCCCCGTCCCCCTCTCTCTGCCCCCGGCCCCCCTCTCTCTCCCCCTGGCCCCCCTCTCTCTGCCCCCGGCCCCCCTCTCTCTGCCCCCGCCCCCCCTCTCTCTGCCTCCGGCCCCCCTATCTCTCCCCCCGGCCCCCCTCTCTCTCCCCCCGGCCCCCCTCTCTCTCCCCCCGGCCCCCCTCTCTCTCCCCCCGGCCCCCCTCTCTCTCCCCCCGGCCCCCCTCTCTCTCCTTCCGGCCCCCCTCTCTCTGCCCCCGGGCCCCCTCTATCTGCCCCCGTCCAACCTCTCACTGCCCCCGGCCCCCTTCTCTCTCCCCCTGGCCCCCCTCTCTCTGTCCCCGGCCCCCCTCTCTCTGCCCCCGGCCCCCCTCTCTCTGCCTCCGGCCCCCCTATCTCTCCCCCCGGCCTCCCTCTCTCTCCCCCCGGCCCCCCTCTCTCTCCCCCCGGCCCCCCTCTCTCTCCCCCCAGCCCCCCTCTCTCTGCCCCCGGCCCCCCTCTCTCTGCCCCCGGCCCCCTCTCTCTGCCCCCGGCACCCCTCTCTCTCCCCCCGGCCCCCCTCTCTCTCCCCCCGGCCCCCCTCTCTCTCCCGCCGGCCCCCCTCTCTCTCCCCCCGGCCCCCTCTCTCTCCCCCCGGCCCCCCTCTCTCTCCCCCCGGCCCCCCTCTCTCTCCCGCCGGCCCCCCTCTCTCTCCCCCCGGCCCCCCTCTCTCTCCCGCCGGCCCCCCTCTCTCTCCCCACGGCCCCCTTATCTCTCCCCCCGGCCCCCCTCTCTCTCCCCCCGGCCCCCCTCTCTCTCCCCCCAGCCCCCCTCTCTCTCCCCCCGACCCCCCTCTCTCTGCCCCTGGCCCCCCTCTCTCTGCCCCCGGCCCCCCTCTCTCTGCCCTCGGCCCCCCTCTCTCTGCCCACGGCCCCCCTCTCTCTGCCCCCGGCCCCCTCTCTCTCCCACCGGCCCCCCTCTCTCTAGCCACGGCCCCCCTCTCTCTCCCCCTGGCCCCCTCTCTCTCCCCGCAGCCCCCCTCTCTATCCCCCCGGCGCCCCTCTCTCTGCCCCCAGGCCCCCTCTCTCTGCCCTCGGCCCCCCTCTCTCTGCCCCCGGCCCCCCTCTCTCTGCCCCCGGCCCCCTCTCTCTCCCCCCGGCCCCCCTCTCTCTGCCCCAGGCCCACCTCTCTCTGCCCCCCGCCCCCCTCTCTCTCCCCCCGGCCCCCCTCTCTCTGCCCCCGGCCCCCCTCTCTCTGCCCGCGGCCCCCCTCTCTCTGCCCCTGGCCCCCCTCTCTCTCCCCCCGGCCCCCCTCTCTCTCTCCCCGGCCCCCCTCTCTCTCACCCCGGCCCCCCTCTCTCTCCCCCCGGCCGCCCTCTCTCTCCCCCCGGCCCCCCTCTCTCCTCCCCCGGCCCCCCTTTCTCTCCCACTGGCCCCCCTCTCTCTCGCCCCGGCCCCCCTCTCTCTCCCCCCGGCCCCCTCTCTCTCCCCGCGGCCCCCCTCTCTCTCCCCCCGGCCCCCCTCTCTCTGCCCCCGGGCCCCCTCTATCTGCCCCCGTCCCCCCTCTCTCTGCCCCGGCCCCCTCTCTCTCCCCCTGGCCCCCCTCTCTCTGCCCCCGGCCCCCCTCTCTCTGCCCCCGGCCCCCCTCTCTCTGCCTCCGGCCCCCCTATCTCTCCCCCCGGCCCCCCTCTCTCTCCCCCCGGCCCCCCTCTCTCTCCCCCCGGCCCCCCTCTCTCTCCCCCCGTCTCCCCTCTCTCTCCCCCCAGCCCCCCTCTCTCTGCCCCCGGCCCCCCTCTCTCTGCCCCCGGCCGCCTCTCTCTGCCCCCGGCCCCATTCTCTCTCCCCCCGGCCCCCCTCTCTCTCCCCCTGGCCACCCTCTCTCTTCCCCCGGCCCCCCTCTCTCTGCCCCCGGGCCCCCTCTATCTGCCCCCGTCCCCCCTCTCTCTCCCCCCGGCCCCCCTCTCTCTCCCCCCAGCCCCCCTCTCTCTCCCCCCGACCCCCCTCTCTCTGCCCCTGGCCCCCCTCTCTCTGCCCCCGGCCCCCCTCTCTCTGCCCTCGGCCCCCCTCTCTCTGCCCACGGCCCCCCTCTCTCTGCCCCCGGCCCCCTCTCTCTCCCACCGGCCCCCCTCTCTCTAGCCCCGGCCCCCCTCTCTCTCCCCCTGGCCCCCTCTCTCTCCCCGCAGCCCCCCTCTCTATCCCCCCGGCGCCCCTCTCTCTGCCCTCAGGCCC
>NW_027423328.1:78195-113144 GCF_048934315.1 Petromyzon marinus | reverse complement strand
AGTGACTGTGTCTCTGTCTAAGTGACTGTGTTTGTCTCTGTCTGAGTCACTGTGTGTGTCTCTCTCTGTCTAATCACTGTGTGTGTCTCTGTCTAAGTGACTGTGTCTCTGTCTGTCTAAGTGACTGTGTGTGTCTCTGTCTAAGTGACTGTGTGTGTCTCTGTCTGTCTAAGTGACTGTGTGTGTCTCTGTCTAAGTGACTGTGTGTGTCTCTCTCTGTCTGTCTAAGTGACTGTGTGTGTCTCTGTCTCTGTCTAAGTGACTGTGTGTCTGTCTAAGTGACTGTGTGTGTGTCTCTGTCTGTCCAAGTGACTGTGTGTGTCTCTGTCTTAGTGATTGTGTGTGTCTCTGTCTAAGTGACTGTGTGTGTCTGTGTCTGTCTAAGTGACTGTGTGTGTCTCTGTCCAAGTGATTGTGTGTGTCTCTGTCCAAGTGACTGTGTGTGTCTCTGTCTTAGTGATTGTGTGTGTCTCTGTCTAAGTGACTGTGTGTGTCTCTGTCTAAGTGATTGTGTGTGTCTCTGTCTGTCTAAGTGACTGTGTGTGTCTCTGTCTGTCTAAGTCATGGTGTGTGTCTCTGTCTGTCTAAGTGACTGTGTGTCTGTCTAAGTGACTGTGTGTCTCTGTCTGTCTAAGTGACTGTGCGTGTCTCTGTCTAAGTGACTGTGTGTGTCTCTGTCTGTCTAAGTCACTGTGTGTGTCTCTGTCTGTCTAAGTCATTGTGTGTCTCTGTCTAAGTGACTGTGTGTGTCTCTGTCTGTCTAAGTGACTGTGTGTGTCTCTGTCTGTCTAAGTCACTGTGTGTGTCTCTGTCTAAGTCACTGTGTGTGTCTCTGTCTGTCTAAGTGACTGTGTGTGTCTCTGTCTGTCTGAGTCACTGTGTGTCTCTGTCTAAGTGACTGTGTCTCTGTCTAAGTGACTGTGTCTGTCTCTGTCTGTCTAAGTCACTGTGTGTGTCTCTGTCTGTCTAAGTGACTGTGTGTCTCTGTCTGTCTGAGTGACTGTGTCTGTCTAAGTGACTGTGTGTGTCTCTGTCTGTCTAAGTCACTGTGTGTGCCTCTGTCTAAGTGACTGTGTGTCTGTCTACGTCACTGTGTCTCTCTGTCTGAGTGACTGTGTGTGTCTCTGTCTAAGTCACTGTGTGTCTCTGTCTGTCTAAGTCACTGTGTGTGCCTCTGTCTAAGTGACTGTGTCTCTGTCTGAGTCACTGTGTGTCTCTCTCTGTCTGACTGTGTGTGTCTCTGTCTAAGTCACTGTGTGTCTCTCTGTCTGAGTGACTGTGTGTGTCTCTCTCTGTCTGACTGTGTGTGTCTCTGTCTGTCTAAGTGACTGTGTGTCTCTCTCTCTGTCTGACTGTGTGTGTCTCTGTCTATCTAAGTGACTGTGTGTCTCTCTCTCTCTGTCTGACTGTGTGTGTCTCTGTCTATCTAGAGGACTATGTGTGTCTCTCTCTCTGTCTGACTGTGCGTGTCTCTGTCTGTCTGAGTCACTGTGTGTGTCTCTGTCTGTCTGAGTCACTGTGTGTGTCTCTGTCTATCTAAGTGACTGTGTGTGTCTCTGTCTAAGTGACTGTGTCTCTGTCTGAGTCACTGTATGTGTCTCTGTCTAAGTGACTGTGTGTGTCTCTCTCTGTCTAAGTCACTGTGTGTGTCTCTCTCTCTCTCTGTCTGACTGTGTGTGTCTCTGTCTGTCTAAGTGACTGTGTGTCTCTCTCTCTCTGTCTGACTGTGTGTGTCTCTGTCTGTCTAAGTGACTGTGTGTCTCTCTCTCTCTCTCTGTCTGACTGTGTGTGTCTCTGTCTGTCTAAGTGACTGTGTGTCTCTCTCTCTGTCTGACTGTGTGTGTCTGTCTGTCTAAGTGACTGTGTGTCTCTCTCTCTCTGTCTGACTGTGTGTGTCTCTGTCTGTCTAAGTGACTGTGTGTCTCTCTCTCTCTCTGTCTGACTGTGTGTGTCTCTGTCTATCTAGAGGACTATGCCCAGGCCACGGAGGATCTGTCCATCTGCCTGTCCCTTCAGTCATCTCTGCTGGCACCGGATGACCGTCTGCTAGCCGAGACTCAGTACCAGCTAGGAGTTTCAGCGCTCCTGGCACAGAGACACGGAGAGGCTGTGAATCACTTCTGCCTGGCCAGAGACATCATCCAGTCTCGCCTTGGTGAGACTCACAGAGACTCAGAGAGACACAGAGACACTCAGATACACTTAGAGACTCAGAGAGACACACAGAGACTCACAGAGACTCACAGAGACTCACAGAGACTCACAGAGACTCACAGAGACTCAGTACCAGCTAGGAGTTTCAGCGCTCCTGGCACAGAGACACGGAGAGGCTGTGAATCACTTCTGCCTGGCCAGAGACATCATCCAGTCTCGCCTTGGTGAGACTCACAGAGACTCAGAGACTCAGAGAGAGACTCAGAGACACACAGAGACTCAGAGACACACAGAGACTCAGAGACTCACAGAGACTCACAGAGACACACAGACACACACAGAGACTCACAGAGACTCACAGAGACACAGAGACTCACAGAGACACAGAGACTCACAGAGACACACAGAGACTCAGAGACACACAGAGACTCACAGAGACTCAGTACCAGCTAGGAGTTTCAGCGCTCCTGGCACAGAGACACGGAGAGGCTGTGAATCACTTCTGCCTGGCCCGGGACATCATCCAGTCTCGCCTTGGTGAGACTCACAGAGACTCAGAGACTCTCAGAGACTCACAGAGACACTCAGAGACTCACAGAGACTCAGAGAGAGACAGAGACTCACAGAGACTCACAGAGACACACAGAGACACTCAGAGACACACAGAGACACACAGAGACTCACAGAGACTCACAGAGACTCACAGAGAGACAGAGAGAGACTCACAGAGACACACAGAGACACACAGAGACTCAGTACCAGCTAGGAGTTTCAGCGCTCCTGGCACAGAGACACGGAGAGGCTGTGAATCACTTCTGCCTGGCCCGGGACATCATCCAGTCTCGCCTTGGTGAGACTCACAGAGACTCAGAGACTCAGAGAGAGACTCAGAGACACACAGAGACTCACAGAGACTCAGAGAGACTCACAGAGACACACAGAGACTCAGAGAGACTCACAGAGACCCACAGAGACTCACAGAGACACACAGAGAGACAGAGAGACTCACAGAGACTCACAGAGACTCAGTACCAGCTAGGAGTTTCAGCGCTCCTGGCACAGAGACACGGAGAGGCTGTGAATCACTTCTGCCTGGCCAGAGACATCATCCAGTCTCGCCTTGGTGAGACTCAGAGAGACTCAGAGAGAGACAGAGACTCACAGAGACTCAGAGAGACTCAGAGAGACTCTCAGAGACTCACAGAGACTCAGAGAGAGACAGAGACTCAGAGATACTCACAGAGACACACAGAGACACACAGAGACACACAGAGACTCACAGAGACACACAGAGACTCACAGAGACTCTCAGAGACTCACAGAGACACACAGAGACTCACAGAGACTCAGTACCAGCTAGGAGTTTCAGCGCTCCTGGCACAGAGACACGGGGAGGCAGTGAATCACTTCTGCCTGGCCAGAGACATCATCCAGTCTCGCCTTGGTGAGACTCACAGAGACTCAGAGACTCAGAGAGAGACTCAGAGACACACAGAGACTCACAGAGACTCAGAGAGACTCACAGAGACACACAGAGACTCAGAGAGACTCACAGAGACCCACAGAGACTCACAGAGACACACAGAGAGACAGAGAGACTCACAGAGACTCACAGAGACTCAGTACCAGCTAGGAGTTTCAGCGCTCCTGGCACAGAGACACGGGGAGGCTGTGAATCACTTCTGCCTGGCCAGAGACATCATCCAGTCTCGCCTTGGTGAGCCTCACAGAGACTCAGAGAGAGACAGAGACTCACAGAGACTCAGAGAGACACAGAGACTCACAGAGACACTCAGAGAGACAGAGACTCACAGAGACACACAGAGACACAGAGACTCACAGAGACTCACAGAGACACACAGAGACACACAGAGACACACGCAGAGACTCACAGAGACTCACAGACACACACAGAGACTCACAGAGACTCACAGAGACACACAGAGTCTCAGTACCAGCTAGGAGTTTCGGCGCTCCTGGCACAGAGACACGGAGAGGCAGTGAATCACTTCTGCCTGGCCCGGGACATCATCCAGTCTCGCCTTGGTGAGACTCACAGAGACTCAGAGACTCACAGAGACACTCAGAGACTCAGAGAGACTCTCAGAGACTCTCAGAGACTCAGAGAGAGACACACAGAGACTCACAGAGAGACAGAGACTCACAGAGACACTCAGAGACACACAGAGACACACAGAGACACACAGAGACTCACAGAGACACACAGAGACTCACAGAGACTCAGAGACTCACAGAGAGACAGAGAGACTCACAGAGACTCACAGAGACTCACAGAGACACACAGAGACTCACAGAGACTCACAGAGACTCACAGAGACTCACAGAGACACACAGAGACTCACAGAGACTCACAGAGACACTCAGAGACACAGAGACACACAGAGACACACAGAGACTCACAGAGACTCACAGAGACACACAGAGACACACAGAGACTCACAGAGACTCACAGAGACTCACAGAGACTCACAGAGACACTCAGAGACACAGAGACACACAGAGACACTCAGAGACACAGAGACACACAGAGACACACAGAGACTCACAGAGACTCACAGAGACTCACAGAGACTCACAGAGACACAGAGACTCAGTACCAGCTAGGAGTTTCGGCGCTCCTGGCACAGAGACACGGGGAGGCTGTGAATCACTTCTGCCTGGCCAGAGACATCATCCAGTCTCGCCTTGGTGAGACTCAGAGAGACTCAGAGAGACACAGAGACACTCAGATACACTTAGAGACTCAGAGAGACACACAGAGACACACAGAGAGACTCAGAGACAGAGAGATTCACAGAGACTCACAGAGACACACAGAGACTCACAGAGACTCACAGAGACTCAGAGAGAGACACAGAGAGACACAGAGACTCAGAGAGAGACAGAGACTCAGAGATACTCACAGAGACACACAGAGACACACAGAGACTCACAGAGACTCAGTACCAGCTAGGAGTTTCGGCGCTCCTGGCACAGAGACACGGAGAGGCTGTGAATCACTTCTGCCTGGCCCGGGACATCATCCAGACTCGCCTTGGTGAGACTCAGAGAGACTCAGAGAGACTCACAGAGACACTCAGAGACTCACAGAGAGACTCACAGAGACACTCAGAGACACACAGAGACTCACAGAGACACACAGAGACACACAGAGAGACTCAGAGACTCACAGAGACTCACAGAGACTCAGAGAGACTCACAGAGAGACAGAGACTCACAGAGACTCACAGAGACACTCAGAGACACTCAGAGACACACAGAGACACTCAGAGACTCACAGAGACACACAGACACACACAGAGACTCACAGAGACACAGAGACTCACAGAGACTCACAGAGACCCACAGAGACTCACAGAGACACACAGAGACTCACAGAGACTCAGAGAGACTCACAGAGACACACAGAGACTCACAGAGGCTCAGAGACTCACAGAGACTCACAGAGACACTCACAGAGACTCAGAGATACTCACAGAGACACACAGAGACTCACAGAGACACACAGAGACTCACAGAGACTCACAGAGACTCAGTACCAGCTAGGAGTCTCGGCGCTCCTGGCACAGAGACACGGGGAGGCTGTGAATCACTTCTGCCTGGCCCGGGACATCATCCAGTCTCGCCTTGGTGAGACTCACAGAGACACACAGAGAGAGACACACAGAGACTCACAGAGACTCAGAGACACAGAGACTCACAGAGACTCACAGAGACACACAGAGACTCACAGAGACACAGAGACTCACAGAGACTCAGAGAGACTCACAGAGACACACAGAGACACACAGAGACTCACAGAGACTCACAGAGACTCACAGAGACTCACAGAGACTCAGTACCAGCTAGGAGTTTCGGCGCTCCTGGCACAGAGACACGGGGAGGCAGTGAATCACTTCTGCCTGGCCAGAGACATCATCCAGTCTCGCCTTGGTGAGACTCACAGAGACTCAGAGAGACACAGAGGCTCTCAGATACACTTAGAGACTCAGAGAGACACACAGAGACACACAGAGAGACTCAGAGACAGAGAGATTCACAGAGACTCACAGAGACTCAGAGAGAGACACAGAGACTCTCAGAGAGACACAGAGACTCACAGAGAGACTCACAGAGAGACTCACAGAGAGACTCACAGAGACTCACAGAGACTCATAGATACTCACAGAGACTCACAGAGACTCAGTACCAGCTAGGAGTTTCAGCGCTCCTGGCACAGAGACACGGGGAGGCTGTGAATCACTTCTGCCTGGCCCTAGACATCATCCAGTCTCGCCTTGGTGAGACTCACAGAGACTCACAGAGACTCACAGAGACACTCAGAGAGACACACAGAGACACTCAGAGAGACACACAGAGACTCACAGAGAGACACACAGAGAGACTCACAGAGACTCACAGAGACACACAGAGACTCACAGAGACCCACAGAGACCCACAGAGACTCACAGAGACTCACAGAGACACTCAGAGACACTCAGAGACTCACAGAGACTCACAGAGAGACAGAGACTCACAGAGACTCACAGAGACACTCAGAGACTCAGAGAGACTCACAGAGACTCACAGAGACTCACAGAGACTCACAGAGACTCACAGAGACTCACAGAGACTCTCAGAGACTCACAGAGACACACAGAGAGAAAGAGAGACTCACAGAGACTCACAGAGACTCACAGAGACTCAGTACCAGCTAGGAGTTTCGGCGCTCCTGGCACAGAGACACGGAGAGGCTGTGAATCACTTCTGCCTGGCCCGGGACATCATCCAGTCTCGCCTTGGTGAGACACACAGAGACTCACAGAGAGACACACAGAGACTCAGAGAGAGACAGAGACACACAAAGACTCAGAGACTCACAGAGACACACATGGACACTCACAGAGACTCACAGAGACTCAGAGAGATACAGAGATACTCACAGAGACTCAGAGACTTACAGAGACTTAGAGAGACTCACGGAGACTCACAGAGACTCACAGAGATTCAGAGACACTCAGACTCACAGAGACCCATAGAGACTCACAGAGACACTCAGAGACTCAGAGAGACTCACAGAGACTCAGAGACTCACAGAGAGACAGAGACACTCAGAGACTCACACAGATACTCACAGAGACTCACAGAGACTGAGAGACACCCAGAGACACTCAGAGACTCACAGAGACACACAGAGACTCACAGAGACACACAGAGACACACAGACACTCACAGAGACTCACAGAGACAGAGAGACTCACAGAGACTCACAGAGACACACAGAGACTCACAGAGACACACAGAGACTCAGAGATACTCACAGAGACTCACAGAGACACACAGAGAGACAGAGACACACAGAGACACAGAGAGACTCACAGAGACTCACAGAGACACACATAGACACACAGAGACACTCAGAGACACACAGAGACACACAGAGACTCAGAGACACACAGAGACACTCAGAGACACACAGAGACACTCAGAGACACACAGAGACTCACAGAGACTCACAGAGACTCAGAGACACACAGAGACACTCAGAGACACACAGAGACTCACAGAGACTCAGAGACACACAGAGACACACAGAGACACTCATAGACACTCATAGACACACAGAGACACTCAGAGACACACAGAGACTCACACAGAGACACACAGAGACACAAAGAGACTCACAGAGACTCACAGACACACAGAGACTCACAGAGAGACAGAGACACAGTGAGACACACAGAGACACAGTGAGACACACATAGACACAGTGAGACACACAGAGACTCACAGAGAGACACAGTCTCTGTGTGTCTCACTGTCTCTGTGTGTCTCACTGTGTCTGTGTGTCTCACTGTGTCTCACTGTGTCTCTGTATGTCTCTGTGTGTCTCAATGTGTCTCACTGTGTCTCTCTGTGTCTCTGTGTGTCTCACTGTGTCTCTGTCTTTCTGTGTGTCTCTGTGTGTGTGTCTGTGTTTCTCTGTGTGTCTCACTGTGTCTGTGTGTCTCTGTTTGTCTCTGTGTGTCTCACTGTGTCTCTGTGTCTTTGTGTGTCTCTGTGTGTCTCTGTGTGTCTCACTGTGTCTCTGTCTCTCTGTGTGTCTCACTGTGTCTCTGTGTCTCACTGTGTCTCTGTGTTTCTCTGTTTGTCTCTGTGTGTCTGTGTGTCTCACTATGTCTCTGTGTCTTTGTGTGTCTCTGTGTCTCTGTGTGTCTGTGTGTCTCACTGTGTCTCTGTGTCTTTGTGTGTCTCTGTGTCTTTGTGTGTCTCTGTGTGTCTCTGTGTGTCTCTGTGTGTCTCACTGTGTCTAACTGTGTCTCTGTGTGTCTGTGTCTCTGTTTTTTGTCTCTGTGTGTCTCACTGTGTCTCTGTGTGTCTCTGTGTGTCTCACTGTGTCTCACTGTGTGTCTCTGTGTGTCTCTCTGTGTGTCTCTGTGTCTCACTGTGTCTCTGTGTGTCTCTGTGTGTCTCTGTGTGTCTCTGTGTGTCTGTGTGTCTCACTGTGTCTCACTGTGTCTCTCTCTGTCTCTTTGTGTCTCACTGTGTCTCTGTGTGTCTCTGTGTGTCTCACTGTGTCTCTCTCTGTCTCTGTGTGTCTCTGTGTGTCTCTGTGAGTCTCTCTGTGTCTCTTTCTCTCTGTGTTTCTCTGTGTGTGTGTCTGTGTGTGTGTCTCTGTGTGTGTGTGTCTTTGTGTGTGTGTCTCTGTTTGTGTCTCTGTGTGCCTCACTGTGTCTCTGTGTGTGTCTCTGTGTGTGTGTCTCTGTGTGTGTCTCTGTGTGTCTCACTGTGTCTCTCTCTGTGTCTCACTGTGTCTCTTTGTGTCTCACTGTGTCTCCGTGTGTCTCTCTCTGTCTCTGTGTGTCTCACTGTGTCTGTGTCTCACTGTGTCTCTGTCTCTCTTTGTGTCTCTGTGTGTTTCTGTGTGTCTCACTGTGTCTGTGTGTCTCACTGTGTCTCTGTCTGTGTGTCTCACTGTGTCACTGTGTCTCTGTGTCTCACTGTGTCTCTCTGTGTGTCTCTGTGTGTCTCACTGTGTCTCTGTGTCTCTGTGTGTCTCACTGTGTCTCTGTGTGTCTCACTGTGTCTGTGTGTCTCACTGTGTCTCTGTTTGTCTCACTGTGTCTGTGTGTCTCACTCTGTCTCTGTCTGTGTGTCTCACTGTCTCACTGTGTCTCACTGTGTCTCTCTGTGTCTCTGTGTGTCTCACTGTGTCTCTGTGTGTCTCACTGTGTCTCACTGTGTCTCTGTGTGTCTCACTGTCTATCTGTGTCTCTGTGTGTCTCACTGTGTCTCTGTCTCTCTGTGTCTCTCTGTGTCTCTGTGTGTCTCACTGTGTCTCTGTGTGTCTCACTGTCTCTCTGTGTGTCTCTGTGTCTCTGTGTGTCTCACTGTGTCTCTGTGTGTCTCACTGTGTCTGTGTGTCTCACTGTGTCTCTGTTTGTCTCACTGTGTCTGTGTGTCTCACTCTGTCTCTGTCTGTGTGTCTCACTGTGTCTCACTGTGTCTCTCTGTGTCTCTGTGTGTCTCACTGTGTCTCTGTGTCTCTGTGTGTCTCACTGTGTCTCACTGTGTCTCTGTGTGTCTCACTGTCTCTCTGTGTCTCTGTGTGTCTCACTGTGTCTCTGTCTCTCTGTGTCTCTCTGTGTCTCTGTGTGTCTCACTGTGTCTCTGTGTGTCTCACTGTCTCTCTGTGTGTCTCTGTGTCTCTGTGTGTCTCACTGTGTCTCTGTGTGTCTCACTGTGTCTGTGTGTCTCACTGTGTCTCTGTTTGTCTCACTGTGTCTGTGTGTCTCATTCTGTCTCTGTCTGTGTGTCTCACTGTGTCTCACTGTGTCTCTTTGTGTCTCTCTGTGTCTCTGTGTGTCTCACTTTCTCTCTGTGTCTCTGTGTGTCTCACTGTGTCTCTGTGTGTGTCTCTGTGTGTGTCTCTGTGTGTCTCTCTGTGTCGCTGTGTGCCTCACTGTGTCCCTGTGTGTGTCTCTGTGTGTGTCTCTATCTGTCTCACTGTGTCTCTGTGTCTCTGTGTGTCTCACTGTGTCTCACTGTGTCTCTGTGTGTCTCACTGTCTCTCTGTGTCTCTGTGTGTCTCACTGTGTCTCTGTCTCTCTGTGTCTCTTTGTGTCTCTGTGTGTCTCACTGTGTCTCTGTGTGTCTCACTGTCTCTCTGTGTGTCTCTGTGTCTCTGTGTGTCTCACTGTGTCTCTGTGTGTCTCACTGTGTCTGTGTGTCTCACTGTGTCTCTGTTTGTCTCACTGTGTCTGTGTGTCTCACTCTGTCTCTGTCTGTGTGTCTCACTGTCTCACTGTGTCTCACTGTGTCTCTTTGTGTCTCTCTGTGTCTCTGTGTGTCTCACTTTCTCTCTGTGTCTCTGTGTGTCTCACTGTGTCTCTGTGTGTGTCTCTGTGTGTGTCTCTGTGTGTCTCTCTGTGTCGCTGTGTGCCTCACTGTGTCTCTGTGTGTGTCTCTGTGTGTGTCTCTATCTGTCTCACTGTGTCTCTGTGTCTCTGTGTGTCTCACTGTGTCTCACTGTGTATCTGTGTGTCTCACTGTCTCTCTGTGTCTCTGTGTGTCTCACTGTGTCTCTGTCTCTCTGTGTCTCTCTGTGTCTCTGTGTGTCTCACTGTGTCTCTGTGTGTCTCACTGTCTCTCTGTGTGTCTCTGTGTCTCTGTGTGTCTCACTGTGTCTCTGTGTGTCTCACTGTGTCTGTGTGTCTCACTGTGTCTCTGTTTGTCTCACTGTGTCTGTGTGTCTCACTCTGTCTCTGTCTGTGTGTCTCACTGTCTCACTGTGTCTCACTGTGTCTCTTTGTGTCTCTCTGTGTCTCTGTGTGTCTCACTTTCTCTCTGTGTCTCTGTGTGTCTCACTGTGTCTCTGTGTGCGTCTCTGTGTGTGTCTCTATCTGTCTCACTGTGTCTCTGTGTCTCTGTGTGTCTCTGTGTGTGTGTGTGTCTGTGTGTGTGTCTCTGTGTGTGTCTCTGTGTGTGTCTCACTGTCTCTCTGTGTGTCTCACAGACTCGCTGGGAGCCGGGGGTGATGAGAGGGTGGAGCGAGAATGCAGAGACCTGCGTCTCCTCCTGCCAGAGTTGGCCGAGAGGATTCAGGATGCTCGTGACAGCGCCACTCACCAGCTACTCACCACCACCACAGTGACTCGCTCACCACCACCTACTCACCAGATACTCACCCACTCACTCACACACTCACCAGCTACTCACCACCACCACCACCACAGTGACTCGCTCACCACCACTCACTCACCAGATACTCACCCACTCACTCACACACTCACCACACCACTCACCAGCTACTCACCGCCACCACAGTGACTCGCTCACCACCACCCACTCACCAGATACTCACCCACTCACTCACACACTCACCAGCTACTCACCGCCACCACCACCACAGTGACTCGCTCACCACCACCTACTCACCAGATACTCACCACCACCACAGTGACTCGCTCACCACCACCCACTCACCAGCTACTCACCACCACCACAGTGACTCGCTCACCACCACCCACTCACCAGCTACTCACCGCCACCACCACCACAGTGACTCACTCACCACCACCTACTCACCAGATACTCACCCACTCACTCACACACTCACCAGCTACTCACCACCACCACCACCACCACAGTGACTCGCTCACCACCACCTACTCACCAGATACTCACCCACTCACTCACTCGCTCACCACCACCTACTCACCACCACCTACTCACCCACCCACTCACTCGCTCACCACCACCACCACAGTGACTCGCTCACCACCACCTACTCACCAGATACTCACCCACTCACTCACTCGCTCACCACCACCTACTCACCACCACCTACTCACCCACACACTCACTCGCTCACCACCACCTACTCACCAGATACTCACTCACACACTCACTCACCCATTCACTCACTCAGCCACTCACCCACTCACTCACCACCACCTACTCACCAGATACTCACTCACCCACTCACTCACCAGATCCTCACTCACACACTCACTCACCACCACCTACTCACCAGATCCTCACCCACTCACCAGATACTCACCCACTCACCCACTCACCCACTCACTCACTCACACACTCACTCACCACTCACTCACTCACTCACCCACCCACTCACGCACCCACTCACTCACTCACCCACTCACTCACCCACTCACTCACTCACCCACTCACTCACTCACCCACTCACTCACCCACTCACTCACTCACACACTCACTCACTCACCACTCACTCACCCACCCACTCACTCACCACCACCTACTCACCGGATCCTCACTCACCCACTCACCCACCCACCCACTCACTCACCCACTCACTCACCCACTCACTCACTCACCCACTCACTCACTCACACACTCACTCACCACTCACTCACCCACCCACTCACTCACCACCACCTACTCACCAGATCCTCACTCACCCACTCACCCACCCACCCACTCACTCACTCACACACTCACTCACTCACCCACTCACTCACTCACCCACTCACTCACCCACTCACTCACCCACTCACTCACCCACTCACTCTCTCACACACTCACTCACTCACCACTCACCCACCCACTCACTCACCACCACCTACTCACCGGATCCTCACTCACCCACTCACCCACCCACCCACTCACTCACCCACTCACTCACACACTCACTCACCAGATACTCACCCACTCACTCACCCACTCACTCACTTACCCACTCACCCACCCACTCACTCACACACCCACTCACTTACCCACTCACCCACTCACTCACCCACCCACTCACTCACCCACCCACTCACCCACTCACTCGTCCACCCACTCACCCACCCACTCACCCACACACTCACCCACCCACCCACTCACTCACCCACTCACCCACCCACCCACTCACTCACCAGATCCTCACTCACACACTCACACACTCACTCACTCACCACTCACTCACTCACTCACCCACTCACTCACACACTCACCACACCACTCACTCACACACTCACTCACTCACCACTCACTCACCACCACCTACTCACCAGATCCTCACTCACACACTCACACACTCACTCACCACTCACCACTCACTCACTCACCACTCACTCACTCACTCACCCACTCACTCACTCACCCACCCACTCACTCACCCACTCACTCACCACTCACTCACTCACACACTCACTCACCACCACCTACTCACCAGATCCTCACTCACACACTCACACACTCACTCACCACTCACCACTCACTCACTCACCACTCACTCACTCACTCACCCACCCACTCACTCACCCACTCACACACTCACTCACCACCACCTACTCACCAGATCCTCACCCACTCACTCACCAGATCCTCACTCACACACTCACACACTCACTCACTCACCCACTCACTCACCACCACCTACTCACCAGATCCTCACCCACTCACTCACCAGATCCTCACTCACACACTCACACACTCACCCACCCACTCACTCGCTCACCACCACCTACTCACCAGATACTCACCCACTCACTCACCAGATCCTCACTCACACACTCACACACTCACTCACCACTCACTCACTCACTCACCCACTCACTCACACACTCACCACACCACTCACTCACACACTCACTCACTCACTCACCCACCCACTCACTCACCACTCACTCACTCACTCACCCACTCACTCACCCACCCACCCACTCACTCACTCACTCACCCACCCACTCACTCACCCACTCACTCACCCACCCACTCACCCACCCACTCACTCACCCACTCACTCACCCACTCACTCACTCACCCACTCACTCACTCACCCACTCACTCACCCACCCACTCACTCACCCACTCACTCACACACTCACTCACTCACCACTCACTCACTCACCCACCCACTCACTCACCCACTCACTCACTCACCCACTCACTCACCCACTCACTCACTCACCCACTCACTCACCCACTCACTCACTCACACACTCACTCACCACTCACTCACCCACCCACTCACTCACCACCACCTACTCACCGGATCCTCACTCACCCACTCACCCACCCACCCACTCACTCACCCACTCACTCACACACTCACTCACCAGATACTCACCCACTCACTCACCCACTCACTCATTTACCCACTCACCCACCCACTCACTCACACACCCACTCACTTACCCACTCACCCACTCACCCACCCACTCACTCACCCACCCACTCACCCACCCACTCACTCGTCCACCCACTCACCCACCCACTCACTCACTCACTCACCCACCCACCCACTCACCCACACACTCACCCACCCACCCATCCACCCACTCACTCACCCACTCACCCACCCACCCACTCACCCACCCACCCACTCACCCACCCACTCACCTACTCACCTACTCACTCACGATTCTACGGTGCAGTGCTGAATCTGAATCTGCTAATGCTGATTTCCTTCACAGGATAGTGGATCAGCCTTCTCTAAGACTGCTGATGATGCATCATCATCATCATCATCAACAGCACCAACATCATCATCAGCAGCACCAACATCATCATCATCAGCAGCAGCAGCATCATCACCATCAGAGGTAATAGTGTGTACGTGTGTGTGAGTGTGTGTGTGTGAGTGTATGTGTCTGTGTGTGTACGTGTGTGTGTGTGAGTGGCAATATATTTTCATCGGTTGCGTAACGCTGTGTGGAAGCTACCTGGTCTGTCGCTCCGCACTAAGCTTCAGGTCTTCTCGGCCACGGTCATTCCCTCCCTTCTCTACGCTTGCGAAACGTGGACCCCCCTAATGGAACATCTTCGCCGGTTGGAAACATTTAGGCTGGCCTGCCTACGATCCATCCTGGGTTTAACCTGCAGGCTGGATTGTGTGAGGAGCTCACAAATCCTTGAAAGATCTGGGCAGGGTCCCATCGGTGAGCTCCTCCGGCAGGCAAGGCTGCGTTGGCTGGGTCATGTAGCCCGCATGCCCAGCCACCGCATGCCGAAACAGCTTTTGTTCGGCCGGATCGAGGGGGCTAAACGGGCGCGGCACGGGCTAGAGAAGAGATGGAGTGATGTGGTACAGGAGGACGTGGAGCTGAGTGGACTTGCCGATGACCGGTACCAGCGGTGTCAAGATCGGCCTCTGGAGGAGGTTCGTGAAGGACGCTACTGGGCAGTTGGAGGCAGTCGCCCTCCAACAACAACGGAGGGCGGAGGAGCGACGCTCACAACAACGAGCGGAACGCCGGGTGGCTAAAGCACAGCGGGTTGGCACAGTAGTGGGCACAGGTGGTGCATCAGCCAGTCATCTCAGTCATCTCAGTCAGTCGACCCGTGGCACCTGCTGGGTCTGCCCCGTGACCTCCTGCCAGCGGGCGTTCGACACTTCACGTGGTAGCCTCAGGGTGCACATAGCCTGGCACAAGCGTCGTGGTGACGTCACCGCCACTTAGTGGCGAATGGCGGTTGTTGTTGTTGTGTGTGTGTATGAGTGTGTGTGAGTGTCTGTGTGTGAGTCTCTGTGTATGAGTCTGTGTGTGTGTGTCTGTGTGAGTGAGTGTCTGTGTGTGTATGAGTGTGTGTGAGTGTCTGTGTGTGTGTGTATGTGTGTCTCTGTGTGTGTGTGTGTATGTGTGTCTGTGTGTGTGTGTCTGTGTGTGTGTGTGTATGAGTGTCTGTGTGTGCGAGTGTCTGTGTATGAGTGTGTATATGTTTGTGAGTGTGTATATGAGTGTGTGCGAGTGTCCGTGTGTATGAGTGTGTGTGAGTGTCTGTGTGTGTGAGTGTGTGTGAGTGTCTGTGTGTGTGTCTGTGTGAGTGTCTGTGTGAGTGTCTGTGTGTGTGTCTGTGTGTCTGTGTATGAGTGTGTGTGAGTGAGTGTGTGTGTGAGTGTGTGTGTGAGTGTCTGTGTGTGTCTATCTGTGTGTGTGTGTCTATCTGTGTGTGTATGTGTCTATCTGTGTGTATGTGTGTCTATCTGTGTGTGTATGTGTCTATCTGTGTGTATGTGTGTCTGTGTGTGAGAGTGTCTGTGTGTGTGAGTGTCTGTGTGTATGTGTGTGTGTGTGAGTGTCTGTGTGTGTGAGTGTCTGTGTGTGTGTGTCTATCTGTGTGTGTGTCTGTGTGTGTGTATGTGTATGTGTCTATCTGTGTGTGTATGTGTGTCTGTGTGTGTGAGTGTCTATCTGTGTGTGTATGTGTGTCTGTGTGTGTGAGTGTCTGTGTGTGTATGAGTGTGTGTGAGTGCCTGTGTGTGTGTGTATGAGTGTGTGTATGTCTGTGTGTGTCTGTATGTGTATGAGTGTGTATGAATCTGTGTGTGTGTATGTGTGTGTCTGTGTGTGTGTGTCTGTGTGAGTGTCTGTGTGTGTGTCTGTATGTGTGTCTGTGTGTGTATGAGTGTCTGTGTGTGTCTGTGTGTGTGTGTCTGTGTGTGTGTCTGTGTGTGTATGAGTGTCTGTGTGTGTGTCTGTATGTGTGTCTGTGTGTGTATGAGTGTCTGTGTGTGTGTCTGTATGTTTGTCTGTGTGTGTATGAGTGTCTGTGTGTGTCTGTGTGTGTGTGTCTGTGTGTGTGTCTGTGTGTGTATGAGTGTCTGTGTGTGTGTCTGTGTGTGTGTGTCTGTGTATGTGTGTCTGTGTGTGTCTGTGTGTGTGTCTGTGTGTGTGTCTGTGTGTGTCTGTGTGTGTCTGTGTGTGTGTCTGTGTGAGTGTCTGTGTGAGTGTCTGTGTGTGTGTCAGTGTCTGTGTGTCTGTGTGTATGAGTGTCTGTGTGTGTCTGTGTGTATGAGTGTCTGTGTGTGTGTATGAGTGTGT
Source organism: Petromyzon marinus (assembly GCF_048934315.1). NCBI lineage: Eukaryota > Metazoa > Chordata > Hyperoartia > Petromyzontiformes > Petromyzontidae > Petromyzon > Petromyzon marinus. Next base: position 96,198 of record NW_027423328.1, on the reverse strand, counting down.
GTCTGTGTGTGTGTCTGTGTTTCTGTGTGTGAGTGTCTGTGTGTCTGTGTGTCTGTGTGTGTCTGTGTGTATGAGTGTCTGTGTGTGTGTCTGTGTGTGTGTCTGTGTGTGTGTCTGTGTGTGTGTCTGTGTTTCTGTGTGTGTGTGAGTGTCTGTGTGTGTGTGTCTGTGTGAGTGAGTGTGTGTGTGAGTGTCTGTATGTGTCTGTGTGTCTGTGTGTGTGTCTGTGTGTGTGTCTGTGAGTGTGTGTGTCTGTGTGTATGAGTGTGTGTGTCTGTGTGTGTGAGTGTCTGTGTGTGTCTATGTGAGTGTCTGTGTGTGTCTATGTGTGTCTATGTGTGTCTATGTGTGTCTATGAGTGTCTCTGTGTGTGTCTATGTGTGTCTATGTGAGTGTCTATCTGTGTCTCTGTCTGTGTGAGTAACAAACGCGACCTTCATAACAACTAAGAGGCAGACAGAATTTTCTTTAAACCGTAACCACGGCCACCGTCGTTTCGGTCTGTCCCCGTGGTTTCTGACAGGCTTTTGGCACAAGGCAACCATCAGCAGCAGCATCATCATCAGCAGCAGCATCATCATCAGCATCATCATCAGCAGCAGCATCATCATCAGCAGCAGCATCATCAGCAGCATCAGCAGCAGCATCAGCAGCAGGAGCAGCATCATCATCAGCAGTAGGAGCTGCGCTGTCAGCATCAGCGCCCGTTGGAGTTTCCAATATTAATCACCTCGTGCGTAGAAAGGTGAAGTATATCACCCACTCACTCACTCGCCCACTCACTCACTCACTCACCCACCCACTCACCACTCATCCACCCACTCACTCACCCACTCGTCCACCCACTCACTCGCCCACTCACCCACCCACTCACTCGCCCACTCACTCGCCCACTCACTCACCACTCATCCACCCACTCACTCACCCACTCACTCACTCACCACTCACTCACTCGCCCACTCACCCAATCACTCACCCACTCACCCACTCATTCACTCGCCCACTCACTCACTCACCCACTCACTCGTCCACTCACCCAATCACTCACCCACTCACTCACCCATTCACTCGCCCACTCACTCACCCACTCACTCACCCATTCACTCGCCCACTCACTCACTCACTCACCCACTCACTCACTCACCACTCACTCACTCACCCACTCACTCACTCACTCACCCACTCACCCACCCACTCACTCACCCACTCACTCGTCCACTCACCCAATCACTCACCCACTCACTCACCCATTCACTCGCCCACTCACTCACCCACTCACTCACCCATTCACTCGCCCACTCACTCACCCACTCACTCACCACTCACTCACCCACTCACTCACCCACTCACCCACCCACTCACCCACTCACTCACCACTCACTCACTCACCCACCCACTCACTCACTCACCCACTCACTCACTCACTCACTCACCCACTCACTCACTCACCACTCGCCCACTCACTCGTCCACTCACCCAATCACTCACACACTCACTCACTCGCCCACTCACTCACTCACTCACCCACCCACTCACCACTCATCCACCCACTCACTCACCCACTCGTCCACCCACTCACTCGCCCACTCACCCACCCACTCACTCGCCCACTCACTCGCCCACTCACTCACCACTCATCCACCCACTCACTCACCCACTCACTCACTCACCACTCACTCACTCGCCCACTCACCCAATCACTCACCCACTCATTCACTCGCCCACTCACTCACTCACCCACTCACTCGTCCACTCACCCAATCACTCACCCACTCACCCATTCACTCGCCCACTCACTCACCCACTCACTCACCCATTCACTCGCCCACTCACTCACCCACTCACTCACCACTCACTCACCCACTCACTCACCCACTCACCCACCCACTCACTCACCCACTCACTCACCACTCACTCACTCACTCACCCACCCACCCACTCACTCACTCACCCACTCACTCACTCACTCACCCACTCACTCACTCACCACTCGCCCACTCACTCGTCCACTCACCCAATCACTCACACACTCACTCACTCGCCCACTCACTCACTCACTCACCCACCCACTCACCACTCATCCACCCACTCACTCACCCACTCGTCCACCCACTCACTCGCCCACTCACCCACCCACTCACTCGCCCACTCACTCGCCCACTCACTCACCACTCATCCACCCACTCACTCACCCACTCACTCACTCACCACTCACTCACTCGCCCACTCACCCAATCACTCACCCACTCACCCACTCATTCACTCGCCCACTCACTCACTCACCCACTCACTCGTCCACTCACCCAATCACTCACCCACTCACTCACCCATTCACTCGCCCACTCACTCACCCACTCACTCACCCATTCACTCGCCCACTCACTCACCCACTCACTCACCACTCACTCACCCACTCACTCACCCACTCACCCACCCACTCACTCACCCACTCACTCACTCACCACTCACTCACTCACTCACCCACCCACTCACTCACTCACCCACTCACTCACTCACTCACCCACTCACTCACTCACCACTCGCCCACTCACTCGTCCACTCACCCAATCACTCACCCACTCACTCACTCACCCATTCACTCGCCCACTCACTCACTCACCCACTCACTCACTCACTCGCCCACTCACCCACCCACTCACTCACCCACCCACCCACTCACTCACTCGCCCACCCACTCACCCACCCACCCACCCACTCACCCACCCACCCACTCACTCACTCACCCACTCACCCACCCACTCACTCACTCACCCACTCACTCACCACTCACTCACCCACTCACTCACCCACTCACCCACCCACTCACTCACTCACTCACCCACTCACTCACTCACCCACTCACTCACTCACCCACTCACCCACCCACTCACCCACCCACTCACTCACTCACCCAATCACTCACCCACTCACTCACTTGTCCACTCACTCACCCACTCACCCACCCACTCACTCACTCACCCACTCACTCACTCACTCACCACTCACTCACTCACCACTCACTCACTCACCACTCATCCATTCACCCATCCACTCACTCACCACTCACTCACTCACTCACCCCCTCACTCACTCACCCACTCACCCACCCACTCACTCACCCACCCACCCACTCACTCACTCACCCCCTCACTCACTCACCCCCTCACTCACTCACCCACTCACTCACCCCATCACTCACTCACCCACCCACTCACCCACCCACTCACTCACCCCCTCACTCACTCACCCCCTCACTCACTCACCCACTCACTCACCCCATCACTCACTCACCACTCACTCACCCACTCACCCACTTGTAAAGATGATGCTGATGATGCTGATGATGCTGCTAATGCTGCTGCTGATGATGCTGATACTGTTGATGATGATGATGCGGGTTATGATACTACTACTGATGATGATGATGATGCTGCTGATGATGATGATGCTGCTGATGATGATGCTGATGACGCTGATGATGATACTATTGATGATGATGCGGATTATGATACTACTACTACTGCTGTTGGTGATGCTGCTGCTGATGATGATGCTGATGATCATGCTGCTGATGATGATACTATTGATGATGATGATGCGGATTATGATACTACTACTACTGCTGGTGATGATGCTGCTGATGATGATACTGCTAATGCTGATGATGATGCTGCTGCTGCTGATGATACTATTGATGATGATGTGGATTATGATATTACTGCTGCTGATGATGATGATGCTGCTGATGATGAATTCTAGAACAAGTTGGAGGAATCCGAGACGAGAGATGAAGACAGTGACAAGAAGAGAATCAGACTGCAGAACGGAGACTCGGTGAGAGACACGGGGAGAGAGACACGGGGACAGAGAGAGACACGAGGAGAGAGAGACACGGGCAGAGAGAGAGAGACACGGGAAGAGAGAGAGAGACACGGGGAGAGAGAGAGACACGGGGAGAGAGAGAGACACGGGGAGAGAGAGACACGGGGAGAGAGAGACACGGGGAGAGAGACACGGGGAGAGAGAGACACGGGGAGAGAGAGACACGGGGAGAGAGAGAGACACGGGGAGAGAGAGACACGGGGATAGAGAGAGACACGGGGAGAGAGAGACACGGGGAGGGATAGACACGGGGAGAGAGAGAGACACGGGGAGAGAGAGACACGGGGAGAGAGAGACACGGGGAGAGAGATACATGGGGAGAGAGAGACACGGACAGAGAGAGACACGGGGAGAGAGAGACACGGGGAGAGAGAGACAGGGGGAGAGAGAGAGACACGGGGAGAGAGACACGGGGAGAGAGACAGACACGGGGAGAGAGACACGGAGAGAGAGAGACACGGGGAGAGAGAGACACGGGGAGAGAGAGACACCGGGAGAGAGAGACACGGGTAGAGAGAGACACGGGGAGAGAGAGAGACACGGAGAGAGAGAGAGAGACAGAGAGAGACACGGGGAGAGAGAGAGACACGGAGAGAGAGAGACAGAGAGAGACACGGGGAGGGAGACACGGGGAGGGAGACACGGAGAGAGAGACACGGGGAGAGAGACACGGGGAGAGAGAGACACGGGGAGAGAGAGAGACACGGGGAGAGAGAGACACGGGGAGAGAGAGACACGGGGAGAGAGAGACACACAGGGAGAGAGAGACACTGGGAGAGAGACACGGGGAGAGAGAGACGCGGGGAGAGAGAGACACGGAGAGAGAGAGACACGGGGAGAGAGAGACACGGGGAGAGAGACACGGGGAGAGAGAGACACGGGGAGAGAGACACGGGGAGAGAGAGAGACACGGGGAGAGGGACACGGGGAGAGAGAGAGACACGGAGAGAGAGACACGGGGAGAGAGAGACACGGAGAGAGAGACACGAGACACGGGGAGAGAGAGACACGGGGAGAGAGAGAGACATGGGGAGAGAGAGACACGGGGAAAGAGAGAGACACAGGGAGAGAGAGACACGGGGAGAGAGAGAGACGGGGAGAGAGAGACGCGGGGAGAGAGAGACACGGGGAGAGAGACACGGGGAGAGAGACACGGGGAGAGAGAGACACGGGGAGAGAGACACGGGGAGAGAGAGACACGGGGAGAGAGAGACACGGAGAGAGAGAGACACGGGGAGAGAGAGACACGGGGAGAGAGACACGGGGAGAGAGAGACACGGGGAGAGAGACACGGGGAGAGAGACAACACACAGACACACACACACAGACACACTCACTGACACACAGACACACACACACACTGACACACACAGACACTCACTAACACACAGACACACACACACTGACACACACACACAGACACACACTGACACACAGACACACACACTGACACACACACACAGACACACACTGACACACACTGACACTGACACACACACACACTGACACACAACAACAACAACCGCCATTCGCCACTAAGTGGCGGTGACGTCACCACGACGCTTGTGCCAGGCTATGTGCACCCTGAGGCCACGTGAAGTGTCGAACGCCCGCTGGCAGGAGGTCACGGGGCAGACCCAGCAGGTGCCACGGGTCGACTGACTGAGATGACTGAGATGACTGGCTGATGCACCACCTGTGCCCCCTACTGTGCCAACCTGCTGTGCTTTAGCCACCCGGCGCTCCGCTCGTTGTTGTGAGCGTCGCTCCTCCGCCCTCCGTTGTTGTTGGAGGGCGACTGCCTCCAACTGCCCAGTAGCGTCCTTCACGAGCCTCCTCCACAGAGGCCGATCTTGACACCGCTGGTACCAGTCATCGGCAAGTCCACTCAGCTCCACGTCCTCCTGTACCACATCACTCCATCTCTTCTCTAGCCCGTGCCGCGCCCGTTTAGCCCCCTCGATCCGGCCGAACAAAAGCTGTTTCGGCATGCGGTGGCTGGGCATGCGGGCTACATGACCCAGCCATCGCAGCCTTGCCTGCCGGAGGAGCTCACCGATGGGACCCTGCCCAGATCTTTCAAGGATTTGTGAGCTCCTCACACAATCCAGTCTGGTTAAACCCAGGATGGATCGTAGGCAGGTCAGCCTAAATGTTTCTAACCGGCGAAGATGTTCCATTAGGGGGGTCCACGTTTCGCAAGCGTAGAGAAGGGAGGGAATGACCGTGGCCGAGAAGACCTGAAGCTTAGTGCGGAGCGACAGACCAGGTAGCTTCCACACAGCGTTACGCAACCGATGAAAAGATATTGCCGCTCGACTGATTCGGAGTGAGACCTCTGCTGTTAAACTGGAGCCAGTCATAAGCACACTGCCCAGGTATGGGAAACTCTCCACTCTCTCCACAACTGCCCCATCACCGATTGGGAGTTGTGGGGGTGGAGTGTCCGATGGTACAAAATACCCAGGCAGGTGCTTAGTTTTGGTGGGGCTGATGGTAATGCCCCACCTCTTAGTGGCACGCTCCAGTCTCAGCAGCAGCGTCTCCAACTCCTCCTCTGACTGAGCAGCTATTACCAAATCATCAGCATACATAAAGTGGTTGAGCAATAGGGAGCCATCCCTTGACCGCACCCGGGCATCGATTAGCCTCCCATTATATCTGTACCATTTGGAGATTCCCCCGGTACAGCTACTGAAGGCTTCACGAACTACGTGGTCCTAATAGATGTTAAATAATGTGGGAGCCAGAGGACATCCCTGTCGCACCCCAAGGTGTACAGGGAATGGCTCTGACTCCCGGCCACGTAGTTTTACCCGGGCCCGCTCACCATCATGAAGGTCCTTAATGATCGTGAGCAGAGGGTCAGGTACTCCAAAAGCACGAAGAACGACCCAGAGCCCAGGCCTACTGATGGTATCATAGGCCTTGACCAGGTCAACACACACACACACTGACACACACACACACACAGACACACACTGACACACACACACACACAGACACACACACTGACACACACACACACACTGACACACACACACAGACACACACTGACACACACTCACACACTGACACACACACTGACACACACACTGACACACAGACACAGACACACACTGACACACACACACACAGACACACACACACTGACACACAAAGATCCCCCGTATAGCTTTAACAGACTGTAGGGGCAAGTGCTGTTAGCGAGCACCTATGAAGGCCGGAACGGTACACGAGGGGGTGGGTGGCCAGCACCACGCCCGACCGCCTTTGTCTCCCTAGTAGCAATGTTTACTACACACCGCACCAGGTACTCATTTGAGGCTGAGTCGAACTAGGGGAGGCCCGGGACCGGTTTAGGTAATCGTCACTGGTGTTGGCCGTGAGCGGGAATCGAACCCGGGTCGCCAGGTTCACACACACACTGACACACACACTGACACACACACTGACACTGACACACACACTGACACACACAGACACACACGCAGACACACACTGACACTCACTGACACACAGACACACACACACTGACACACACACACAGACACACACACTGACACACACACACTGACACACACACTGACACACACAGACACACAGACACATACACAGACACACACACACACAGACACACACACACACTGACACACACACAGACACACACAGACACACAGACACATACACAGACACACACACACAGACACACACACACACAGACACACACACTGACACACACAGACACACAGACACATACACAGACACACACACACAGACACACACACACACTGACACAGACACACACACACAGACACACACACACACAGACACACACACAGACACACACACACACTGACACACACACACTGACACTCACTGACACACAGACGCGTGACATCACTCTCACTCTGGCCACGTGATGTCGCGCACAGGAAGTGACGTCATCCGCCAAGCAGGAAGTGACCGCCACCTCCGAGGAGTCAAAGTGATGGGGGGGGGGGAGGGCCCGAGGGGCGGGGGGAGCTGAGGGGGGGGGGGAGCTGAGGGGGGGTCCCGAGGGACAACGGACTGGCAACTCACCACGATTTTAAAATGTTAAATTTGATGGCACCGGTGATGATTGGTGAGCACTGAACTGAGCGGGCATGAAGCTGTGGTTCGTTTTACTAGCTGGTGTGGAGACGCACAGAGACACACAGAGACACACAGAGATACACAGAGACACAGGGACACAGAGAGACACACAGAGACCCACAGAGACACACAGAGATACACAGAGACACACAGAGACCCATAGAGATACACAGACCCATAGAGACACATAGAGACACACAGAGACACACAGAGACACACAGAGACACATAGAGACACACAGAGACACATAGAGACCCACAGAGACCCACAGAGATACACAGAGACGCACAGAGATACACAGAGACACACAGAGACACACAGAGATACATAGAGACACATAGAGACACATAGACACACAGAGACACATAGAGACACATAGACACACAGAGATACACAGAGACACACAGAGACCCATAGAGACACACAGACCCATAGAGACACACAGAGATACACAGAGACCCATAGAGACACACAGAGACACATAGAGACACACAGAGACACATAGAGACACACAGAGATACACAGAGACACACAGAGATACACAGAGACACACAGAGACACACAGAGACACACAGAGACACACAGAGACACACACAGAGACACACAGAGACACACAGAGATACACAGAGACACATAGAGACACACAGAGACACACAGAGATACACAGAGACACATAGAGACACACAGAGATACATAGAGATACATAGAGACACACAGAGACACACAGAGATACATAGAGACACACAGAGACACACAGAGATACACAGAGACACATAGAGACGCACAGAGACCCACAGAGATACATAGAGACACACAGAGACACACAGAGACCCATAGAGACACACAGAGACACATAGAGACACACAGAGATACATAGAGACACACAGAGACACATAGAGACACACAGAGATACATAGAGACACACAGAGATACACAGAGACACACAGAGACACACAGAGACCCATAGAGACACACAGAGATACACAGAGACACACAGAGACCCATAGAGACACACAGACCCATAGAGACACACAGAGATACACAGAGACCCATAGAGACACACAGAGACACACAGAGACACACAGAGACACACAGAGATACACAGAGACACACAGAGATACACAGAGATACACAGAGACACACAGAGACACACAGAGACACACAGAGACACACAGAGATACACAGAGACACACAGAGATACACAGAGACACACAGAGACACACAGAGACCCCATAGAGACACATAGAGACACATAGAGACACACAGAGATACATAGAGACACACAGAGACACATAGAGACACACAGAGATACATAGAGACACACAGAGATACACAGAGACACACAGAGACACACAGAGACCCATAGAGACACATAGAGACCCACAGAGACACATAGAGACACACAGAGATACACAGAGACCCACAGACACCCATAGAGACACACAGACACCCATAGAGACACACAGAGATCCACAGAGACACAGAGACACATAGAGACCCATAGAGACCCACAGAGACACACAGACACCCACAGAGACCCATAGAGACCCATAGAGACCCATAGAGACCCACAGACACCCACAGAGACCCATAGAGACCCATAGAGACCCATAGAGACCCACAGAGACACACAGAGACACATAGAGACACACAGAGACCCATAGAGACACACAGAGACACATAGAGACACACAGAGACACACAGAGACACACAGAGACCCATAGAGACACACAGAGACCCATAGAGATACACAGAGACACACAGAGACCAATAGAGACCCATAGAGACCCATAGAGACCCATAGAGACACACAGAGACCCACAGAGACCCAACGAGACACACAGAGACCCATAGAGACACAGAGACCCATAGACTCACCACCACACAGAGACCCATAGACTCACCACCACATAGAGACACACAGAGACACACAGAGACCCATAGAGACACACAGATCCAGAGACACACAGAGACCCATAGAGACACACAGAGACCCATTGAGACACAGAGAGACACCCATAGAGATACACAGAGACCAATACAGACACACAGAGACCCATAGAGATACACAGAGACACACAGCGACTCATAGAGATAAACAGAGACCCATAGAGGCACACAGAGACCCATAGAGACACACAGAGACACATAGAGACACAGACACCCACAGAGACACACAGAGACCCACTGAGACACACAGAGATCCATAGAGACACACAGAGACCCATAGAGACACACAGAGACCCATAGAGGCACACAGAGACCCATAGAGACACACAGAGACACATAGAGACACACAGACACCCACAGAGACACACAGAGACACACAGAGACCCACAGAGACACACAGAGATCCATAGAGACACACAGAGACCCATAGAGACACACAGAGACACACAGAGACTCACAGAGACCCATAGAGACACAAAGACCCACAGAGACACACAGAGACCCATAGAGATACACAGAGACCCATTGAGACCCACAGAGACACACAGAGACACGCAGTGGGTCTCTGTGTGTCTCTATGGGTCTCTGTGTATCTTTATGTATCTCTGTGTCTCTGTGTATCTCTATGTGTCTCTGTGTGTCTCTATGGGTCTCTGTGTGTCTCTGTGTGTCTCTGTGGGTCTCTGTGTGTCTCTATGAGTCTCTGTGTGTCTCTATGGGTCTCTATGAGTCTCTGTGGGTCTCTATGGGTCTCTGTGTATCTCTATGGGTCTCTGTGTGTCTCTATGTGTCTCTGTGGGTCTCTATGGGTCTCTATGTGTCTCTATGGGTCTCTATGTGTCTCTATGTGTCTCTGTGTGTCTCTGTGTGTCTCTATGGGTCTCTGTGGGTCTCTATGGGTCTCTGTGTGACAGCTGGCAGAGTGAAATGATGAAGTGTTGGAGTTGAGTGATGAGAGTTTAGTTTTAGATTCGCCCACCAATCCGCGTCTAGGCCATTGTTAACCTCCCTCACTCCCTCGTGTTTATAGAAGTCTCTATTCAGAACTCGTTTTGTATTCGTGATAGCAGTGATGGTGATGGTGGTGATGATGGTGATGATGGTGATGATGGTGATGATGGTGGTGATGGTGGTGATGGTGGTGATGATGGTGATGATGATGGTGATGGTGGTGGTGATGATGGTGATGAAGGTGGTGATGGTGGTGGTGATGATGGTGATGATGGTGATGGTGGTGATGGTGGTGATGTTGGTGGTGATGGTGGTGTTGGTGATGTTGGTGATGTTGGTGGTGATGGTGGTGAAGGTGGTGAAGGTGATGATGGCGATGGTGATGATGGTGATGATGGTGATGATAGTGATGTTGGTGATGATGGTGATGTTGGTGATGATGGTGATGACGGTGGTGAAGGTGATGATGGCGATGGTGATGTTGGCGATGTTGGTGATGGTGATGATGGTGATGGTGGTGATGGTGGTGATGATGGTGATGATGGTGATGAAGGTGATGAAGGTGATGATGGTGGTGATGATGGTGATGGTGGTGATGGTGATGGTGGTGATGATGGTGATGATGGTGATGACGGTGGTGACGGTGGTGAAGGTGATGGCGATGGTGATGTTGGCGATGGTGATGTTGGTGATGATGGCGATGGTGATGATGGTGATGATGGCAATGGTGATGATGGTGATGTTTGGTGGTGATGGCAATGGTGATGATGGTGATGTTGGTGGTGATGACTGCATAATAAAAACTCGGTGCTTTCAGTTTCTAAATGAATCGACGATGCATCAACTTTATTGGGTGAGTGGGTGGGTGGGTGAGTGGGTGGGTGGGTGAGTGGGTGGGTGAGTGGGTGGGTGAGTGGGTGGGTGAGTGGGTGAGTGGGTTGGTGGGTGGGTGGGTGAGTGGGTTGGTGGGTGGGTGGGTGAGTGGGTGGTTGGGTGAGTGGGTGGGTGGGTGAGTGAGTGGGTGGGTGGGTGAGTGGGTGAGTGGGTGGATGAGTGAGTGGGTGAGTGAGTGAGTGGGTGAGTGGGTGGGTGAGTGGGTGGGTGAGTGAGGTGAGTGGGTGGATGAGTGAGTGAGTGGCTGGATGAGTGAGGTGGATGAGTGGGCGGATGAGTGAGTGGGTGAGTGAGTGGGTGAGTGGGTGGGTGAGTGAGGTTTGTGGGTGGGTGGGTCAGTGAGTGGATGAGTGGGTTGATGAGTGAGGTGAGTGAGGTTTGTGGGTGGATGAGTGAGTGGGTGAGTGAGTGAGGTTTGTGGTTGAGTGGGTAAGTGAGTGGGTGGGTGAGTAAGTGGGTGGGTGGATGAGTGAGTGAGTGGGTGGGTGGATGAGTGAGTGGGTGGGTGAATGAGTGAGTGAGTGGGTGAGTGGATGAGTGAGTGGGTGGGTGAGTGAGTGAGTGGATGAGTGGGTGGATGAGTGAGTGAGTGGGTGGGTGAGTGAGTGAGTGGATGAGTGGGTGGATGAGTGGGTGGATGAGTGAGTGAGTGAGTGGATGAGTGGGTGGGTGGATGAGTGAGTGAGTGAATGAGTGAGTGGATGAGTGAGTTGAGTGGGTGGATGAGTGGGTGGATGAGTGAGTGAATGAGTGGGTGGATGAGTGACTGAGTGAGTGGATGAGTGAGTGGATGAGTGAGTTGAGTGGATGAGTGAGTGAGTGAATGAGTGAGTGAATGAGTGAGTGGATGCGTGAATGAGTGAGTGAATGAGTGAATAAGTGAGTCGACGTGTGATGTAAGAGTTTAGGCGAGTGGGAGGGGCCCTCAGCCGACGGCCGAGTTTGGTGGCGCTCATCACCCCCTTGGCTGGGTCAGCCGCCGCTCCGGTAGCTCCGGTAGCTCCGGTAGCTCCGGTAGCTCCGGTAGCTCCGGTAGCTCCGGTAGCTCCGGTAGCTCCGGTAGCTCCCCTCCTCTCGTGTCGTCGGCTGGGGGCCGGAGCTCTCCCGTCAGGGCTCGAGACCACGGCCCCCTCGCTCACATTCCCCCCGGGAGGCAGAGGAGGAGGAGGAGGGTGGGAGACCGGGGGTGATGACGTCGCCTTTCCGGAAAGTTCCGTGAGGGAGGGCGTGGCCAGGTCCGAGCGAGCGGCGTGCAATCAGCCGGTCCGGCCCCGGTCGCCTACGGGCCCCTAGGCCGGGAGACCTGGGGGGGTGGCTTGATGCCGGGGACCAGCCCGGAACCCCCATAAGGGGGGTAACGGGGATCCCACAGAGAGGGGGGTAACGGGGTTCACAGAGAGGGGGTAACGGGGTTCACAGAGAGGGGTAATGGGGATCACAGAGAGGGGTAATGGGGATCACAGAGAGGGGTAATGGGGATCACAGAGAGGGAGTAACGGGGATCACAGAGAGGGGTGGTAACGGGGTTCACAGAGAGGGGTAACGGGGATCACAGAGAGGGGTAACGGGGATCACAGAGAGAGGGGGTAATGGGGATCACAGAGGGGGTAACGGGGTTCACAGAGAGGGGGTAATGGGGATCACAGAGAGGGGTAACGGGGATCACAGAGAGAGGGGGTAACGGGGATCACAGAGAGGGGTAATGGGGATCACAGAGAGGGGTAACGGGGTTCACAGAGAGGGGTAACGGGGATCACAGAGAGGGGTAACGGGGATCACAGAGAGGGGTAATGGGGATCACAGAGAGGGGTAACGGGGATCACAGAGAGGGGTAACGGGGTTCACAGAGAGGGGTAACGGGGATCACAGAGAGGGGTAACGGGGATCACAGAGAGGGGGTAACGGGGATCACAGAGGGGGTAACGGGGTTCACAGAGAGGGGTAACGGGGATCACAGAGAGGGGGTAATGGGGATCACAGAGAGGGGTAACGGGGATCACAGAGAGGGGTAACGGGGTTCACAGAGAGGGGTAACGGGGTTCACAGAGAGGGGTAACGGGGATCACAGAGAGGGGGTAACGGGGATCACAGAGAGGGGTAACGGGGTTCCCGCTAACCCCCTGCGGAGTTGTTGTTACACCACCACCATCACCACCACCATCCACCACCATCACCACCATCACTCACCACCATCACCACCACCACCACCACCGCCACCACCACCACCATCACCACCATCACCACCACCATCACCACCACCGCCACCACCACCACCATCACCACCACCACCACCATCACCACCACCATCACCACCACCATCACCACCATCACCACCACCACCATCACCACAACCACCACCATCACCACCACCACCATCACCACCACCATCACCACCACCACCACCATCACCACCGCCACCACCACCACCACCATCACCACCATCACCACCACCACCACCATCACCACCGCCACCACCACCACCACCATCACCACCACCACCATCACCACCACCATCACCACCACCATCACCACCACCATCACCACCATCACCACCACCACCATCACCACCACCACCACCATCACCACCACCACCATCACCACCATCACCACCACCACCATCACCACCACCACCACCATCACCACCGCCACCACCACCACCACCATCACCACCGCCACCACCACCACCACCATCACCACCATCACCATCACCACCACCATCACCACCACCACCACCATCACCACCACCACCACCATCACCACCGCCACCACCACCACCACCATCACCACCGCCACCACCACCACCACCATCACCACCATCACCACCACCATCACCACCACCGCCACCATCACCACCATCACCACCATCACCACCACCGCCACCATCATCACCACCATCACCACCACCATCACCACCATCACCATCACCACCACCATCACCACCACCATCACCACCACCATCACCACCACCGCCACCACCACCACCACCATCACCACCACCGCCACCACCACCACCGCCACCACCACCACCATCACCACCACCACCACCATCACCACCACCACCATCACCACCCCCACCACCACCACCACCATCACCACCACCACCACCCCCGTGTTATCGTCAGTAACTCTACTGAATCCTTGGCGCGATCCGCTTTTAACCTCCGCCCTCCGTTGTTGTTGGAGGGCGACTGCCTCCAACTGCCCAGTAGCGTCCTTCACGAGCCTCCTCCACAGAGGCCGATCTTGACACCGCTGGTATCAGTCATCGGCAAGTCCACTCAGCTCCACGTCCTCCTGTACCACATCACTCCATCTCTTCTCTAGCCCCGTGCCGCGCCCGTTTAGCCCCCTCGATCTGGCCGAACAAAAGCTGTTTCGGCATGCGGTGGCTGGGCATGCGGGCTACATGACCCAGCCATCGCAGCCTTGCCTGCCGGAGGAGCTCAGCGATGGGACCCTGCCCAGATCTTTAGAGGATTTGTGAGCTCCTCACACAATCCAGCCTGCAGGTTAAACCCAGGGTGGATCGTAGGCAGGCCAGCCTAAATGTTTCCACGACCAACTCGGGCATTGAAGTCACCCAACATGATGACTCTATCCCGAGGGGCCACTTTAGCCAGCACCTGTGACAGGAGGTCATAGAAGGCGTCTGACTCATCGGCTTTGCCTGCATCCCTCCACGGATGTTCGTCTTCGGTGGGGGCATAAGTAACCACGACCACCATTCCTCGCCTCCGGTTGATGGGAAGGCGAGCCCAAGGTAGCCTGGGGCTTACAGCTTCCCACACCTCACCGCCACGCTCCCACGCCCCCTTCATTCTCTCGTTCAAAAGAAGAGCCACACCCTGTTGTTTGGCAGTCTGCTGCCCCGAGTAGAGGACTGTCCACCCCTCATGGTGGCAGGAGCCAGAGCCGGTCCACCGGACCTCCTGAATGCCACAGAGAATCAGGCGGTACCGGTCCAGCTCCCGACAGAGGAGTGGCAGCCTCTCCTCCGCAGGGAGCGTTCGAACATTCCACGTGGCCACACGAAGTGGCTTTTTCGTTTTGTATCTTCTTGGTTATTTCGGTGAAGCCACCACGTAGAATGGAAATAAAATTGATGAAAATAAAACCTAGTAGAATAAAATTCTCACGACGTTTCGGCCACAACACAAGTGGCCTTCTTCAGGTGACGAGACATGTCTGTCCAGAAGACAGAGCTTGGTGTTTGTGGAGTGACTCAGTACAGCCAGGTGTGGCTCTGGGATTTGGTGTTGCACGTTGTTTACGTAGTTTATTGTTAGACATTCGGTCACAGTTCCGATGATCAACTGTTACATTGCATTTATGGCTTTTATTTTGGTGATTTCGAAAACGTTTTTTTGGGGGTTTTGGCCACGTTTTTTGTTTATTGTAGCACGGAGTTAGACCGATGGCCTTAATCTTAGTTGTCTTGTGGTTGTTGTTGTTGTTGTTAAGAAAAGCCGTCTCGGGTGTGGACCAATCAAATTCAAGGACAGTGCCAATATTATTATTATTAGAGTTGTCTCTTTTTTGTTTGCATTTTGACTGCTTGTGTTGTGGTTATTGCAGACACGATGCCTTGAATAAAGGTGTCAGTTTTTGTGCCAGTTAAAAGGGTAAAACCTATTACTAGTGTAGTAGTGTAGTGGTAGTAGTGTAGTAGTAGTGGTAGTGGTGGTAGTAGTAGTGGTAGTAGTAGTGTAGTAGTGTAGCAGTAGTGGTAGTAGTGGTAGTGGTGGTAGTAGTAGTAGTGTAGTAGTGGTAGTAGTAGTGTAGTGGTAGTAGTAGTGTAGTAGTGGTGGTAGTAGTGGTAGTAGTAGTGGTGGTGGTAGTAGTGGTAGTAGTAGTGGTGGTGGTAGTAGTGGTAGTAGTGTAGTGGTAGTAGTAGTGTAGTAGTAGTGGTAGTAGTAGTGGTGGTAGTAGTGTAGTAGTAGTAGTGTAGTGGTAGTAGTGTAGTGGTAGTAGTGGTAGTAGTGTAGTGGTAGTAGTGTGGTGGTAGTAGTGGTTGTAGTAGTGGTAGTGGTGGTAGTAGTAGTGTAGTAGTGTAGCAGTAGTGGTAGTAGTGGTAGTGGTGGTAGTAGTAGTAGTGTAGTAGTGGTAGTAGTAGTGTAGTGGTAGTAGTAGTGTAGTAGTGGTGGTAGTAGTGGTAGTAGTAGTGGTGGTGGTAGTAGTGGTAGTAGTAGTAGTAGTGGTGGTGGTAGTAGTGGTAGTAGTGTAGTGGTAGTAGTAGTGTAGTAGTAGTGGTAGTAGTAGTGGTGGTAGTAGTGTAGTAGTAGTAGTGTAGTGGTAGTAGTGTAGTGGTAGTAGTGTAGTGGTAGTAGTGTGGTGGTAGTAGTGGTTGTAGTAGTGGTAGTGGTGGTAGTAGTAGTGTAGTAGTGGTAGTAGTAGTAGTGTAGTAGTAGTGGTATTAGTGGTAGTAGTAGTGTAGTAGTGGTAGTAGTAGTGGTGGTAGTGGTAGTAGTAGTGGTAGTAGTGGTAGTAGTAGTGGTAGTAGTAGTGGTGGTAGTAGTAGTAGTGGTACTAGTAGTGTAGTAGTGGTAGTGTAGTAGTAGTAGTGTAGTAGTGGTGGTAGTAGTGTAGTAGTAGTGTAGTGGTAGTAGTAGTGGTGGTAGTGGTGGTAGTAGTAGTGTAGTAGTAGTAGTGGTGGTAGTGGTAGTGGTGGTAGTAGTGGTGGTGGTAGTGGTAGTGGTGGTAGTAGTAGTGGTAGTAGTGGTGGTAGTGGTAGTGGTGGTAGTAGTAGTGTAGTGGTAGTAGTGTAGTGGTAGTAGTGTAGTGGTAGTAGTGTAGTGGTAGTAGTAGTAGTGTAGTAGTAGTGGTAGTAGTGGTGGTAGTGGTAGTAGTGGTAGTAGTAGTGTAGTAGTAGTAGTAGTGTAGTAGTTGTAGTGTAGTGGTAGTAGTGTAGTAGTGGTGGTGGTAGTAGTGGTAGTAGTGTAGTGGTAGTAGTGTAGTGGTAGTAGTAGTAGTGTAGTAGTGGTGGTAGTAGTGGTAGTAGTGGTGGTGGTAGTAGTGTAGTAGTGGTAGTAGTGTAATGGTAGTAGTAGTGGTGGTAGTGGTGGTAGTAGTAGTGTAGTAGTAGTGGTAGTAGTGGTGGTAGTAGTGGTAGTAGTGTAGTAGTAGTAGTGTAGTAGTGGTAGTAGTAGTAGTGGTAGTGGTGGTAGTAGTGGTAGTAGTAGTAGTGTAGTA
>NW_027423328.1:55695-73195 GCF_048934315.1 Petromyzon marinus | reverse complement strand
GTTCAGATCGCGACCTTTAAGCTGTGTGAGACATGTCGTTTGGTTTCTCCAATGTAACTACTACCACAGAGGCAACTTAGTTTGTAGACACCAGGGTGCTGTATGTCCGGAATCACATCTTCTACAGACGGAACCAGATCACGGATTTTATGTAATGTGTTGAAACGGACCTGGATCTTGTGTTTATTCAATGCGCCGTTTCAAAAATAAATTTATGCGAACCAACACACCTGAAGACGACCGTTTGAGTTATGGTCGAAACGTCGTGAGAATTGTTTTAATTGTTTTATATATTTTATTATTTTGTTGTTGTTTCCCTTCAACGTGGTGACTTTACCGAAAAAACTAAGAATATGAATTACTGCAGTCACGAAAAGCTTTAAATCAAAATTTAGCATTTTATCGATCACCCCTTCAACGTGGTGACTTTAGCGAAAGAGCTACGCGCGGAGATGTACATCTTTACTCAAACGGAAGCGTGCAATTACGCAGTGGGATGTACATACTCGTTAAGGCTTGATGACAACGGCCAGATTAGCTAAGCCAAGTTGCTAGATACGCGGGATTGTCAATGCAAAAGTTAACAATGAAATAATAAACTATATGATAATAATATAAAACATATGTTTCATTAATTTATCGTTTAGACTTCAACGCGGTGACCTCACCGACAGAGCCAAGGATACGGCTCATTGCTGCAGTCACGACAGCTTTGAATCTAAATTGAAATGAATTAGCGTGTTACCAGCCATCTGGTAACGCAGCTAACCGTGAGAAACAGCCACGGTGTACTGCTGAGCCCTGTCTTTGCATTATGACTAGACTATCAACTGGACCACCACACAGTACGGTCATAGGCAACCATTGGAAAGACGTCCTAAATCGAACCAAACGTTAAAGCTGATTTTCCACGGCACAGTATGTATATATATATTTTTTTGGCAAGTAGCGCTACCCCCCAAAAAACTTTGGCGGCTCTTAAGAATTCCCTTTTCAAACCACCAATAGGTGTGAAACTCTCCCTCCCTCCCAACCTCCCAACCTCCCTCCCCACCCCGCGCCAAACGGCATGTTCACCCGCACGTGCACCGCCTACTACACCACCGTTCATCATGCTAAGCCGGCCAATCAAATGCTAAAATTTTTCATGCTAAATCCCTTTTGATTTAAAGCTTTTCGCAGCTGCAGTAATTCACGTTCTTAAGCTCTTTCGGTAAAGTCACCGCGTTGAAGGGAAACAATAAAATAATAAAAAATATATATATAAAACAATAAAAAAATTAAATTTTGATTTAAAGCTTTCGTGACTGCAGTAATTCATATTCTTAGTTTTTTCGGTAAAGTCACCACGTTGAAGAGAAACAACAAAATAACAAAATATATATAAAAACTAAGAATAATAAAAAAATTCTCACGACGTTTTGCGCGTAACAATCTAATTAAGTAATTAATTTGATTTTAATAATTAATGCATTAATTAATTTAAAGGCCCTATGTGCATTGATTAATTTAATGCATTCATTAATGCGAACCGACACACCTGATGATGACCGTTTGTGTTACGGTCGAAACGTCGCGAGAAATGTTTTAATTGTTTTATATAAATTTTTAATTATTTTATTGTTTCCCTTCAACGTGGTTAACTTTACCGAAAGAGCTAATTTTGATGCGAATTCCTTTGTCAAGGCACCTTGTTTTGCTCGCACACAGCCTAAAGGTCCGCGGTCTGAGCGTGGCTGTGTGTCTCACTCCCGCGCTGTCCTCCAGACAGCCTGGTCCCTTCACCTGATGAAGGCCGCTTGTGTTGTGGCCGAAACGTCGTGAGAATTTTTGGTCGTTTTATTTCTTTACCTACGTGGTGACTTTACCGAACAGAACCAAAGAGTACACGATGTTATACCTTCCACTCTAGACTACACGGCATAACATCGTAGTCATAGTAATAGTAATAGGTTTTACCCTTTTAACTGGCACACAAAAACTGACACCTTTATTCAAGGTATCGTGTCTGCAATAACCGCAACACCAGCAGTCAAAATGCAAACAAAAAAAGACAACTCTGATAATAATATTATTGGCACTGTCCTTGAATTTGATTGGCCCACACCAGAGACAGCTTTTCTTAGAGCCCTTTAGTCTCCACTGGTGTTGGGCCAGAAGACGCCAAAAGGCGTACAACTCAACAACAGCGCACTATCAGAGTATTGAGGGCTCGGGGTGAGCCTTTACATTATGAGACCTCTCCTTTGCCAGCAACAAGATATAGTGATAGGTTTTACCCCTTTTAACTGGCACAAAAAACTGACACCTTTATTCAAGGCATCGTGTTTGCAATAACCACAACACAAGCAGTCAAAATACAAACACAAAAAGACAACTCTGATAATAATAATATTATTGGCACTGTCCTTGAATTTGATTGGTCCACACCAGAGACAGCTTTTCTTAGAGGCCCTTTAGTCTCTCCACTGGTGTTGGACCAGAAGACGCCAAAAGGCGTACAACTTTAAAAACAGCGAACTATCAGAGTTATTGAGGGCTCGGGGTGAGCATTTACATTATGAGACCTCCTTTGCCAGTAACAAGATAGTTAAAAGGGTAAAACCTATTACTATATCTTGTTACTGGCAAAGGAGGTCTCATAATACTACTACACTATTACTACACTACTTCAATACTACTACCACTACCACCACTACTACTACCACTACTACACTACTACCACCACTACCACCACTACTACTACCACCACTACTACTACCACTACTACACTACTACTACTACCACCACTACTACTACTACTACACTACTACCACCACCACTACTACACTACTACTACTACCACTACACTACTACTACTACCACCACTACTACACTACTACTACCACTACACTACTACTACTACACTACTACTACCACTACTACTACTACCACTACACTACTACTACCACTACACTACTACTACACTAAGTAATAGGTTTTACCCTTTTAACTGGCACACAAAAACTGACACCTTTATTCAAGGCATCGTGTTTGCAATAACCACAACACCAGCAGTCAAAATGCAAACACAAAAAGACAACTCTGATAATAATAATATTATTGGCACTGTCCTTGAATTTGATTGGTCCACACCAGAGACAGCTTTTCTTAGAGCCCTTTAGTCTCTCCGCTGGTGTTGGACCAGAAGACGCCAAAAGGCGTCACACAACTTTAAAAACAGCAGAGCACCATCAGAGTATTGAGGGCTCGGGGTGAGCATTAACATTATGAGACCTCCTTTGCCAGAAACAAGATATAGGAATAGGTTTTACCCTTTTAACTGGCACACAAAAACTGACACCTTTATTCAAGACGTCGTGTCTGCAATAACCACAACACCAGCAGTCAAAATGCAAACACAAAAAGACAACTCTGATAATAATAATATTATTGGCACTGTCCTTGAATTTGATTGGTCCACACCAGAGACAGCTTTTCTTAGAGACCTTTAGTCTCTCCACTGGTGTTGGACCAGAAGACGCTAAAAGGCGTACAACTTTAAAAACATCAGAGTATTGAGGGCTCGGGGTGAGCATTTACATTATAAGACCTCCTTTGCCAGTAACAGGATACAGGAATAGGTTTTAGCCCTTTTAACTGGCACACAAAAAACTGACACCTTTATTCAAGGCATCATGTTTGCAATGACCACAACACAAGCAGTCAAAATACAAACACAAAAAGACAACTCTGATAGTAATATTATTGGCACTGTCCTTGAATTTGATTGGTCCACACCAGAGACGGCTTTTCTTAGAGCCCTTTAGTCTCTCCACTGGTGTTGGACCAGAAGACGCCAAAAGGCGTACAACTTTAAAAACCATCAGAGTATTGAGGGCTCGGAGTGAGCATTTACATTATGAGACCTCCTTTGCCAGAAACAAGATAGTTAAAAGGGTAAAACCTATTACTATATCTTGTTACTGGCAAAGGAGGTCTCATAATACTACTACACTATTACTACACTACTTCAATACTACTACCACTACCACCACTACTACTACCACTACTACACTACTACTACCACCACTACTACTACTACTACACTACTACCACCACCACTACTACACTACTACTACTACCACTACACTACTACTACTACCACCACTACTACACTACTACTACTACCACTACACTACTACTACTACACTACTACTACCACTACTACTACCACTACACTACTACTACCACTACACTACTACCACTACACTACTACTACCACTACACTACTACTACACTAAGTAATAGGTTTTACCCTTTTAACTGGCACACAAAAACTGACACCTTTATTCAAGGCATCGTGTCTGCAATAACCACAACACCAGCAGTCAAAATGCAAACAAAAAAAGACAACTCTGATAATAATATTATTGGCACTGTCCTTGAATTTGATTGGTCCACACCAGAGACAGCTTTTCTAGAGAGCCCTTTAGTCTCTCTGCTGGTGTTGGACCAGAAGACGCTAAAAGGCGTACAACTTTAAAAACCATCAGAGTATTGAGGGCTCGGGGTGAGCATTTACATTATGAGACCTCCTTTGCCAGTAACAAGATATAGTAATAGGCCATAGACAAATTCCAACTTTGAATTATGCAATGCGTTACTTTACACTGCCCTATCCTTTAGACGATAAAATATTAGGCTTGTGACATTACACTGTGTCTCATTCTATGAACCCAACTATGTACCACGCTGCTGTATATTTACTATGCAGTTACGATGCTATATATTGCCTCATGAATTATGTTAAACATTACAATGTTACGCTATTTATTATTATACCACATGTTATAAACCACACCGTTGACCGTGGTGTGAGAGGTACTAATAGTCAGTGCCAGCGAATGGACTGCGGTCTGAAAGTCACCGTAAAATAAAATAAATCAAGAGCCGAAATGGTTTATAACGTCTTTCCAATGGTTACTGAGCCAGAATCCATCTTCTCGGTTGAAATGGTCCCTGTGCTTGTATATGTGGATGGCCTCATGAACGAATCTCTCATGGTAGCCGGATGGCTTGCAAAGAACCTCCGTCTTGGAGAAGTCAATGTCACGTGAGCCCACTGAATTATAACAGTGATCTGCCACGGCAGAGGAGTTCGTTCTACCGTGTTTCAAGTCTGCTTTATGTTCACGGATGCGGTCCGAGATATGTCGTTTGGTTTCTCCAATGTAGCTGCTACCACAGAGGTACTTTAGTTTGTAAACGCCCGGGTACTGTATGTCTGGAACAGCATCTTTTACAGATGGAACTAAATCACGGATTTTATGTACTGTGTTGAATCGGACCTGGATCTTGTGTTTATTCAGGATTTTGGAGATCTTTTTAGTGACCCCTGCAATGTAGGGTAAAGTGATGGTTTTGAGTGGCTCCTCAAGAGGATCCTTCTTCATGTCTGGAGTGATGGCTTTGCGGATTGTGTAGTCGGAGTAACCATTATCCCTGAGAGCCTGGTGTACGTGCTTGAGTTCACTGGTAATGTGTTCCTGGTCGGAAATGCATTGGGCTCTATGTTATAGAGTCTTGATGAGGCAGTTCTTCTGGGATGGATGGTGGTGGGAATCCGGTTTCAAGTAAGCATCCGTATGGGTAGCTTTCCTGTAGACAGAGTGGCTCATTGAACCATCAGGTCTCTTTTTAATTAGGGCATCCAAAAAAGGTATCTTGCCATCTATTTCGACTTCCATGGTAAATCTGATGGCTGGGTGTATGGAATTGATGTGGTCGAGGAATTGGTCTAGAGCAGGCCGGCCATGTGGCCAGATGACAAAAGTGTCATCCACGTACCTCTTCCAGAAGGTCGGGCGTAGAGTGGCAGTCTGGATGGCGTCAGTCTCAAATTTCTCCATGAACACGTTGGCTACAACCGGAGATAGGGGGGAGCCCATTGGGGTGCCCTCAGTTTGTTTGTAGAAAGTTCCTTTCTAGGTGAAGTATGTGTTGGTTAAGCAGTGTCTCACCAGGGGAGGGGTACATCAGTGTGCAGTCCTTGATGAACCAAGTCTTCAATGATTGCGATGGTGTCAGGTACGGGAACTTTGGTGAATAAGGAAACTACATCAAAACTGACAAGCAGGTCGTCTGGGGACAGGGAAATACCCTTGATTGTCGATACCAGGTGAGCAGAGTTTAGTACCTCAGAGGTGGTTTTTCCCAGTGAAAGGACGCAGGATTTCAGACAAAAAAACGTTCCAGTTTGTAGGTGGGGGAGTTGATAGTAGAGACGATGGGACGAAGGGGCGTATCTACTTTATGTATCTTTGGTAAGCCGTATAATCTCGGTGGCCTGGCCAGAGAAGGTTTTCCAACAAGAACTGTTTGGCCTGATCAATTGATGCCGTTGAATCGGAGATGATTTTGTTGGGTTTTGGTAACCAGGCTGTTGGTGGTGGTGGTGGTGGTGGGGGATGGGGGAGGTCTCTTCTTATTTTTTGCCGTAGCTCCCATCGTTGAGTAGCTCCAGAATTGTCCTTTGCCTATGTCCTACCTTGTCCATGATGACAGCGGCATTGCCCTTGTCGGCTGAGAGGGCGACCAATGGCATCCCTCCTTTGTTAACGGAGACCTTTCAAAGCCCTCGTCTCTGCTGATGTCGCTGGCTGGCATCTTCGCGTTTTTGAGGGTGGCAGCGGCAATGGATCCTGCCACGCCTTGCGGCGATGTGACCCAGGGCCCCCCTGAGTGCAACGTCGACATGGGCAGTGATGTGTTTTTTGTTTATGTATTTAAAAGCTTTTCGCGACTGCAGCGATTCATATTCTTAGCTCTTTCGGTAGAGTCACCACGTCGAAGGGTGAACGATAAATTAATTCTAACAAAAATGTGTAAAACAATTTTTAACAAAAATATTCTCACGACGTTTCGACCACAACACAAACGGTCTTCATCAGGTGTGTGATGATGGCCGTTTGTGCTATGGTCGAAACGTCGTGATAATTTTTTAAAATTGTTTTACATATCGATTTAAAGCTTTCGTGACTGCAATGATTCATCTTCTTTGGTTCTTTCGGTAAAGTCACGTAGAATGATAATAAAATAAAAACAATTATAATAATAAATACCGAAAGAACCAAAGAAGATGAATCATTGCAGTCACGAAAGCTTTAAATCGAAATTTAACCGCCTCTACGGGGAGGGATTCCACACAACCTTAAGATCATTCAACAGACTTCGGGATAAGAAGGCTCAACTAATCGAGTCTCTCACCTTTCTGAAGAGATGCCGCGACTCTAAGGTAATACCAACCAGCCATTTCAATGCTAATTTCTATGCTAATTCCTTTGTCAAGGGGTGCCTCTGTGGATGTGTATGCTTTGACTTTAACATAGCCATTTCTGTGACCAGTCACAAGCTAGTCACTCAGCTATTTCAATGCTAAATTCTCCTGTTTGATTTGTACTAGGTGCCTCTGTGAATGTGTAGGCTTTGACTTTAACATAGCCATTTCTGTGACCTGTCACAAGCTAATCACTCAGCTATTTCAATGCTAAATTCTCCTGTTTGATTTGTACTAGGTGCCTCTGTGGATGTGTAGGCTTTAACTTTAACATAGCCATTTCTGTGACCAGTCACAAGCTAATCACTCAGCTATTTCAATGCTAAATTCTATGCTAATTCCTTTGTCAAGGGGTGCCTCTGTGGATGTGGATGCTTTAACTTTAACATAGCCATTTCTGTGACCAGTCACAAGCAAATCACTCAGCTATTTCAATGCTAAATTCTATGCTAATTCCTTTGTCAAGGCGCTTTGTTTCCTCTCACACAGCTTAAAGGTCGTGATCTGAACGTGGCTTTTTCACTCCAGCGCTGTCCTACCAGACAATCTCGTCCCTTCACCTGATGAAGGCCGCTTGTGTTGTGGCTGAAACGTCGTGAGAATATTATCGTGTTATTTAATTTTATAAATGTATAAATTTTATCAATTTATTATTTTATTATACAATATTATTGTGTTATTTTATTTTATCAATTTATTATTTTATTATACAATATTATTGTGTTATTTTATTTTATCAATTTATTATTTTATTAATGTATTATTTTATTATACAATATTATTGTGTTATTTTAGTTTATCAATGTATTATTTTATTATACAATATTATTGTTATTTTATTTTATCAATTTATTATTTTATTATCATTCTACGTGACTTTACTGAAAGAACCAAAGAAGATTGTTTTACATATTTATATTTTATTATTTTATTGTTTCCCTTCAACGTGACTTTTTGCCGAAAGAGCTTAAAAAGACGGCCAAGGATGTCATTGACCGGCGTGTGTCTGTGTGTGTGTCTACGGTGTGAATGGGGAGCGATAGTGTAGCGGTTAGCGCTACGCTGCGCTATGAACTTGGTGACCCGGGTTCGATTCCCGCTCACGGCCAACACCGTCAGTGACGATTATCTGAACCGGTCCCGGGCCTCCCCTAGGTCGACTCAGCCTCAAATGAGTACCTGGTGTAGCGGTGTGTAGTAAACATCGCCACTGGGGAGACAAAGGCGGTCGGGCGTGGTTGCTGTGCCACCCACCCCCTCGTGTACCGTTCCGGCCTTCATAGCTGGTGCTCGCTAACCAGCACTTGCCCCTACAGTCTGTTACAGGCTACACGGGGGATCTTTGTGTCTTTGTCTTTGTCTACGGTGTGACTGAAAAGTTTAGTCAAAGGGGATTTCACACCATCACAAGTGGAACTGGTCACTGCGATTAATTGCGGCTTTGTTGACCTCCAGCCCATCGGCGTGCGGGTCCGATGGGAGTAGCCCCGAGGGTTGAGATTCAATCTTTAAATCTCGTGGCTCCGCCAATTGGGGTTTGGCCAGGAGACGTCACAGACGCCTGGCCCCTCGGGGCCTCCGGCACAAGCTTATTAGTTAGATATTTCAGTTTAACTCGTGGTCTAGTGGTAATTAATTGAAGGTGGAGGGGTTACCAGCCCCAGGCACCCGTCCAGAGCCCCCGTTTAGCCCCTGTGGTGGACACAGACGCCATGAGAGGAGGAGCCAATCACAATTGGATCTCCCCCCACAGCATTGTCCACGACAGAGTTGCCTTGTCCGGCACCGCGAGGAGGTAGGGGGTTGTTTTTGCCGGACAACAGACACGCACGCAGATAGACACACAGATAGACACACACAGACACACAAACAGATAGACACACAGATAGACACACAGACACAAACAGACACACACAGATAGACACACAGACACACACAGATAGACACACAGACACACAAACAGACACACACACAGATAGACACAGATAGACACACAGATAGACACACACAGATAGACACACAGACACACAAACAGACACACACACAGATAGACACACAGACACACACAGATAGACACACACAGATAGACACACAGACACACAAACAGACACACAGATAGACACACACAGATAGACACACACAGATAGACACACACAGACACACACAGATAGACACACAGACACATAGATAGACACACAGACACATAGATAGACACACAGATAGACACACACAGATAGACACACACAGATAGACACACACACATAGACACACAGATAGACACACAGATAGACACACAGACAGACACACAGACACACACAGATACACAGACACACACAAATCGATTCCTCGATTCTAAAACCTGTAAACTCCCCCACAACGATTCCCCTTCCTACATTGAATTCCATGAAGGTGGAATCGATTCCACCTATCGGTTACGACTATACCTCCTCAAACGATTCCATTTCTATAAGAATCGATCAACAGCAAATCGATTCCCTCCCCTACCCATTTACCTCTTGAATCGATTCCCTCTCTGCCAGCATCAAATAACAAATAATCGATTCCAAAACCCCGTCAGTTAACCTCCAAAATCGATTCACTCTCAGTTGCTATCGATTAAAAGCGAAACGATCCATCCTTCAAACCCGTAAAAAAATCTCCGAACTCGATTCCCCCGCCCTAAATCAACATCGATT
This sequence comes from Petromyzon marinus, assembly GCF_048934315.1. Classification (NCBI taxonomy): domain Eukaryota; kingdom Metazoa; phylum Chordata; class Hyperoartia; order Petromyzontiformes; family Petromyzontidae; genus Petromyzon; species Petromyzon marinus. The sequence continues at coordinate 63,181 of NW_027423328.1, read as the reverse complement.
CAACAGCGATGCGATTCCCCACCCACCACCACCACCCACCCCCCCGGTTCTCTTTTCCGGAATCGATTCCAAAAATTTTTTAAATTAAAAAAATACAAATCGAATCGATTCCAACGTAAATCTCGAGTAATGGAGTCTCCCTCACCACCTCCTCCCTCACCACTGCTGGCAGGGTTTGACGACGACGTTTTGGGACTGATCCTCGTCACGGCGGCGCTCGCAGCCATCGCCGGCGCGTACCTCGTGGTGGTGGGGCAACGCCGCGACAGGTCACTTAGACAAGTCACTTAGACAAGTCACTCAGACAAGTCACTCAGTCACTTAGACAAGTCACTTAGACAAGTCACTTAGACACTCACTTAGACACTCAGACACTCACTCAGACACTCACTCAGACACTCACACACTTACACACTTAGACACTCACTCAGACACTCAGACACTTACACACTCACTCAGACACTCACTCAGACACTCACACACTTACACACTTAGACACTCACTCAGACACTTACACACTCACTCAGACACTCACTCAGACACTCACACACTTACACACTCACTCAGACACTCACTCAGACACTCACACACTTACACACTTAGACACTCACTCAGACACTCAGACACTTAGACACTCACTCAGACACTTAGACACTTAGACACTCACTCAGACACTCACTCAGACACTCACACACTTACACACTTAGACACTCACTCAGACACTCAGACACTTACACACTTAGACACTCACTCAGACACTCAGACACTTAGACACTCACTCAGACACTCACACACTTACACACTTAGACACTCACTCAGACACTCAGACACTTACACACTTAGACACTCACTCAGACACTCAGACACTTAGACACTCACTCAGACACTTAGACACTCACTCAGACACTCACTCAGACACTCACACACTTAGACACTCACTCAGACACTCAGACAAGTCACTTAGACAAGTCACTTAGACAGGTCACTCAGTCACTTAGACAGTCACTTAGACAGGTCACTTAGACAGATAGTTACTTAGACAGTCAGTCGCTCACTCAGTTACTTAGACACTCAGTCACTCACTCAGACAGTCAGTGGGACAGTCACTCATTCAGTCACTCACTCAGACAGTGAGACACTCAGTAAGTCACTCAGACAAACAGTCAGTGAGACAGTCAGTCAGTCACTCAGTCAGTCACTCAGACAGTCAGTGAAACACTCAGTCACTCAGTCACTCAGACAAGTCAGTCAGTCACTCAGTCAGACAGTTAGTGCGACAGTCAGTCACTCATTCAGACAGTCAGTCACTCAGACAAGTCAGACAGTGAGACAGTCAGTCAGTCACTCAGTCAGTCACTTAGTCAGTCACTCACTCAGGCATTCAGTCAGTCACTCAGTCAGTCACTCAGTCACTCACCCGCTCACCCACCCACTCACTCACCCACTCACTCACCCACTCACTCACCCACTCACTCACCCACTTACTCACCCACCCACTCACCCACCCACTCACTCACTCACACACTCACCCACCCACTCACTCACCCACTCACCCACTCACTCACCCACTCACTCACCCACTTACTCACCCACTCACTCACCCACCCACTCACCCACTCACACACTCACTCACCCACTTACTCACCCACTCACTCACCCACTCACCCACTCACTCACCCACTCACTCACCCACTCATTCACCAACCCACTCACTCACCCACTCACTCACTCACCCACTCACCCACCCACTCACTCACTCACCCACTCACTCACTCACCCACTCACTCACCCACCCACTCACTCACTCACCCACTCACCCACCCACTCACTCACCCACTCACTCACTCACCCACTCACTCACTCACCCACTCACTCACCCACCCACATGATGTTGGTGATGTTGGTGATGTTGGTGGTGTTGATGTTATTGATGTTGATGTTGGTGATGTTGGTGATGTTGTTGATGTTGTTGATGTTGATGTTGGTGATGTTGTTGATGTTGTTGATGTTGATGTTGGTGATGTTCCAGGACTGCAATCCATGAAATCCATCCGGACAATCGGGAAAGAATTTCCCAGCTGAGACAGAACCACGTGGTGAGTGATGGTGATGGTGGTGATGGTGGTGATGGTGGTGATGGTGGTGGTGATGGTGGTGGTGATGGTGGTGGTGATGGTGGTGGTGATGGTGGTGGTGATGGTGGTGGTGATAGTGGTGATGGTGGTGGTGATGGTGGTGATGGTGGTGGTGGTGGTGATGGTGGTGATGGTGGTGGTGATGGTGTGTCCGGCAAAACAACCCCCAACCTCCTCGCGGTGCCGGACGGTCAACTCTGTCGTGGACAATGCTGTGGAGGGAGAGCCAATTCCGATTGGCTCCTCCCCTCATGGCGTCTGTGACCACCACAGGGGCTAAACGGGGGCTCTGGACGGGTGCGAGGGGCTGGTAACCCCTCCACCAATTACCACTAAACCACAAATTAAATATCTAACTAATAAGCTTGTGCCGGAGGCCCTGGGGGGCCAGGCGTCTATGACGTCTCCTGGCCAAACCCCAATTGGCGGAGCGAGGAGATTGAATCTCTACCCTCGGGGCTCCTCCAGAAACAACGAAAAGCCACTACGGGTGGCCACGTGGAATGTTCGAACGCTCACTGCGGAGGAGAGGCTGCCACTCCTCTGTCGGGAGCTGGACCGGTACCGCCTGGATCTTTGTGGCATTCAGAAGGTCCGGTGGACCGGTTCTGGCTCCTGCCACCATGAGGGGTGGACAGTCCTCTACTCGGGGCAGCAGACTGCAAAACAACAGGGTGTGGGTTTTCTTGTGAACAAAAGAATGAAGGGGGCGTGGGAGCGTGGCGGTGAGGTGTGGGAAGCTGTAAGCCCCAGGCTACTTTGGGCTCGCCTTCCCATCAACCGGAGGCGAGGAATGGTGGTCGTGGTTACTTATGCCACCACTGAAGATGAACATCCGTGGAGGGATGCAGGCAAGGCCGATGAGTCAGATGCCTTCTATGACCTCCTGTCACAGGTGCTGGCTAAAGTAGCCCCTCGGGATAGAGGCATCTTGTTGGGTGACTTCAATGCCCGAGTTGGTCATGATGCTGGCACCTGGTCTGGAGTGATTGGAGGGCATGGGCCTGATCAGCTCAATAACAACGGTAGGAGGCTGCTAGATTTTTGTGCAGCCCATGGGCTTGTAATTACCAACACGCTGTTCCGGCATCGGCGCATCCACACAACATCATGGATGCATGCCGGGTCCAAGCAAGAACATCTGCTGGACTACATAGTGACGGACCAGCGGATGCGAGCCCATGTCCTTGACACCAGGACCTACCGTGGAGCTGATCTGCCCTCTGACCATCGACTTGTCATCTGTAAGATGCGCCTGTCATTATTCCACTCCGGTGGTGGGTGTACACCCTGGACCCCATTCCAACTTAAAGTGGCCTGGTCTCAGTTATCTGATGAAAGTTGCAAGCGAGAATTTCATCATCGCTTGCGGCTGGGGTTGGCATCGTCCCCCACTCCTGATGTCGAGGGGAAATGGGCGAGGTTTAGGACTGTGACTCATGCAGCTGCAATGGTTGCTTTGGGTACGCGGTCCAGACCTCCCGAGAGACCCTGGTTGACAGAGGAGGTGTTCAGGATGGTTGAGAAAAAGTGACAGGCCCACTGTCAAACGGCTACAGAATCCCACGTCAGAGAATGAGGCTTACCGAAGCCTTCGCTCGGAGGTTCGGAGAGCCGTGAGGCGCTGCAAGGATGGGTGGTGGTCGGGGGTTGCTGAGGAGATGGAGTCTGCCTCAGTGGCCCGTGATCACAAATCTCTATTTAACTCCATCAAAAAAGTAACCTGCAGCACTAAACCTATTACCATCATTAGGGGAAAAAACGGTGATCCAATCTCCGACCCCCACGAACAGGTTTGCCAATTTGCTGAGCATTTCTGTGAGGTCCTGGGGAAGGGAAAATCCCTCAGCCAGGAAAACATCGTGGCACAAAGTGAGGATGACCCTGCTGAGGCTGCGGTGCCTCAAATATTGGAAGAAGTCACCCCCTGTGAGTAGCTGGCTGAGGTGCCATCTGCTGAGGAAGTACTGAAGACGATCCGGAGTCTGAGACCAGGAAAGGCACCGGACAGAGATGATCTCCCAAGCAAAATGCTGAGGGAGGGTGGCGTTTGTGCACAGACTGCTCTATATGACATCATAACAACAGTCTGGACCACTGGACGGGTTCCGCAGGATTGGAAGGATGCCCTGGTGGTCCCCCTTTTTAAGAAGGGGGACCGCACAGACTGTAACAACTACAGGGACATCTCACTCCTCAGTGTGCCGGGAAAGGTCCTGGCAAGGATTATTCAACATCGCCTAGCCAGGCACCCTGAGGAGAGGCTTGCGGAGCCCCAATGCGGTTTCAGGAAAGAGCGGTCCTGCACAGATGCCATATTTTCTGTCTGTCTGCTACAGCAGAGGTGTAAGGAATTCCAACAGGACCTACATCTCTGCTTTATTGACCTGGTCAAGGCCTATGATACCATCAGTAGGCCTGGGCTCTGGGTCGTTCTTCGTGCTTTTGGAGTACCTGACCCTCTGCTCACGATCATTAAGGACCTTCATGATGGTGAGCAGGCCCGGATAAAACTACGTGGCCGGGAGTCAGAGCCATTCCCTGTACACCTTGGGGTGCGACAGGGATGTCCTCTGGCTCCCACATTATTTAACATCTATTTTGACCACGTAGTTCGTGAAGCCTTCAATAGCTGTACCGGGGGAATCTCCATATGGTACAGATATAATGGGAGGCTGATCGATGCCCGGGTGCAGTCAAAGGATGGCTCCCTATTGCTCAACCACGTTATGTATGCTGATGATTTGGTAATAGCTGCTCATTCAGAGGAGGAGTTGGAGACGCTGCTGCTGAGACTGGAGCATGCCACTAAGAGGTGGGACCTTACCATCAGCCCCACCAAAACTAAGCACCTGCCTGGGTATTTTGTACCTTCGGACACTCCACCCCCACAACTCCCAATTGGTGATGGGGCAGTTGTGGAGAGAGTGGAGAGTTTCCCATACCTGGGCAGTGTGCTTATGACCAGCTCCAGTTTAACAGCAGAGGTCTCACTCCGAATCAGTCGAGCGGCAATATCTTTTCATCGGTTGCGTAACGCTGTGTGGAAGCTACATGGTCTGTCGCTCCGCACTAAGCTTCAGGTCTTCTTGGCCACGGTCATTCCCTCCCTTCTCTACGCTTGCGAAACGTGGACCCCCCTAATGGAACATCTTCGCCGGTAAGAAACATTTAGGCTGGCCTGCCTACGATCCATCCTGGGTTTAACCAGGCTGGATTGTGTGAGCTCACAAATCCTTGAAAGATCTGGGCAAGGTCCCATCGGTGAGCTCCGGCAGGCAAGGCTGCGATGGCTGGGTCATGTAGCCCGCATGCCCAGCCACCGCATGCCGAAACAGCTTTTGTTCGGCCGGATCGAGGGGTCTAAACGGGCGTGGCACGGGCTAGAGAAGAGATGGAGTGATGTGGTACAGGAGGACGTGGAGCTGAGTGGACTTGCCGATGACTGGTACCAGCGGTGTCAAGATCGGCCTCTGTGGAGGAGGCTCGTGAAGGACGCTACTGGGCAGTTGGAGGCAGTCGCCCTCCAACAACAACGGAGGGCGGAGGAGCGACGCTCACAACAGCGAGCGGAGCGCCGGGTGGCTAAAGCACAGCGGGATTGTGACAGTAGGGGGCACAGGTGGTGCATCAGCCAGTCATCTCAGTCATCTCAGTCAGTCGACCCGTGGCACCTGCTGGGTCTGCCCCGTGACCTCCTGCCAGCGGGCGTTCGACACTTCACGTGGCCTCAGGGTGCACATAGCCTGGCACAAGCGTCGTGGTGACGTCACCGCCACTTAGTGGTGAATGGCGGTTGTTGTTGGTGGTGGTGGTAGTGATGGTGGTGATGGTAGTGATGGTGGTGATGGTAATGATGGTGGTGATGGTGGTGGTGATGGTAATGATGGTGGTGATGGTGGTGATGGTGCTGGTGGTGGTGATGGTGGTGATGGTGGTGATGGTGGTGGTGGTGGTAGTGATGCTGGTGGTGGTGATGGTGGTGATGCTGGTGGTGGTGATGCTGGTGGTGGTGATGGTGGTGATGGTAGTGGTGGTGATGGTGGTGATGGTGGGTATGGTAGTGATGGTGGTGATGGTGGTGATGGTGCTGATGATGGTGATGATGGTAGTGCTGGTGATGGTGTTGCTGGTGATGATGGTAATGATGGTGGTGGTGGTGATGGTGGTAGTGATGCTGGTGGTGGTGATGGTGATGGTGGTGATGCTGGTGGTGGTGATGGTGGTGATGCTGGTGGTGGTGATGGTGATGGTGGTGATGGTAGTGCTGGTGATGGTGTTGCTGGTGATGATGATGCTGGTGATGATGCTGGTGATGGTGTTGATGGTGTTGATGGTGTTGTTGATGTTTGCAGGGCCGATACCGTGGTAGTGATGGTGGTGGTGATGCTGGTGGTGATGCTGGTGATGATGATGGTGATGATGGTGATGGTGGTGATGTGTCATGCCCAGTCTGCCTTCTGAGAGCCTCGTTCCCAATCGAAACAAATTGTGGACATCTCTTCTGTGGTGAGTAGCTCCATCACTATCATTATTATCATCATCATCACTACCATCACTATCATTATCATCACCATCATCATCACCATCACCACCATCATCACTACCATCACTATCATTATCATCATCATCACCATCATTATCACCATCACCACCATCATCACTACCATCACTATCATCATTATCATCATCATCACCATCACCACCATCATCACTATCATCATCATCACTATCATTATCATCATCACCACTATCATCATCATCACCATCACCACCATCATCACTATCATCATCATCATCACTATCATTATCATCATCATCACCACTATCATCATCATTATCACTATCATTATCACTATCATCATCATCACTATCACTACCATCACTATCACCACCATCATCATCACTATCACTACCATCATCACTATCTCACTATCATCACTATCACTATCATTATCACTATCATCACTACTATCACTACCATCATTATCATCATCATCATCACCATCATCATCACCACCATCATCATCACTATCATTATCATCATCATCACCACCACTATCATCATCATTATCACCATCACTATCATTATCACTATCATCATCACTATCACTACCATCACTATCACCACCATCACCATCATCATCACTATCACTACCATCATCACTGTCACTATCATCACTATCACTATCATTATCACTATCATCACCACTATCACTATCACTACCATCACTATCATCATCATCATCATCACCATCACCACCATCATCCCTATCATCATCATCATCACCACTATCATCATCATTATCACTATCATTATCACTATCACTATCATCATCACTATCACTACC
>NW_027423328.1:42500-53095 GCF_048934315.1 Petromyzon marinus | reverse complement strand
GATGGTGGTGATGGTGATGATGATGATAATGATGATAGTGATGGTAGTGATGATGGTGGTGATGGTGATAATGATGGTGATGATGATGATAATGATAGTGATGGTAGTGATGATGGTGGTGATGGTGATGATGATGGTGATGATAATGATAGTGATGGTAGTGATGATGATGATAATAATGATAGTGATGGAGCTACTCACCACAGAAGAGATGTCCACAATTTGTTTCGATTGGGAACGAGGCTCTCAGAAGGCAGACTGGGCATGACACATCACCACCATCACCATCATCACCATCATCATCACCAGCATCACCACCAGCATCACCACCACCATCACTACCACGGTATCGGCCCTGCAAACATCAACAACACCATCAACACCATCAACACCATCACCAGCATCATCACCAGCATCATCATCACCAGCAACACCATCACCAGCACTACCATCACCACCATCACCATCACCACCACCAGCATCACCACCATCACCACCACCAGCATCACCACCATCACCATCACCACCACCAGCATCACTACCACCATCACCACCACCACCATCATTACCATCATCACCAGCAACACCATCACCAGCACTACCATCATCACCATCATCAGCACCATCACCACCATCACCACCATCACTACCATACCCACCATCACCACCATCACCACCACTACCATCACCACCATCACCACCACCAGCATCACCACCACCAGCATCACCACCATCACCACCACCAGCATCACTACCACCACCACCACCATCCACCACCATCACCACCATCACCACCACCAGCACCATCACCACCATCACCACCATCATTACCATCACCACCACCATCACCACCATCATTACCATCACCACCATCACTACCATCACCACCATCACTACCACCACCACCAACAACAACCGCCATTCACCACTAAGTGGCGGTGACGTCACCACGACGCTTGTGCCAGGCTATGTGCACCCTGAGGCCACGTGAAGTGTCGAACGCCCGCTGGCAGGAGGTCACGGGGCAGACCCAGCAGGTGCCACGGGTCGACTGACTGAGATGACTGAGATGAGTGGCTGATGCACCACCTGTACCCCCTACTGTGCCAACCTGCTGTGCTTTAGCCACCCGGCGCTCCGCTCGTTGTTTTGAGCGTCGCTCCTCCGCCCTCCGTTGTTGTTGGAGGGCGACTGCCTCCAACTGCCCAGCAGCGTCCTTCACGAGCCTCCTCCACAGAGGCCGATCTTGACACCGCTGGTACCAGTCATCGGCAAGTCCACTCAGCTCCACGTCCTCCTGTACCACATCACTCCATCTCTTCTCTAGCCCGTGCCACGCCCGTTTAGACCCCTCGATCCGGCCGAACAAAAGCTATTTCGGCATGCGGTGGCTGGGCATGCGGGCTACATGACCCAGCCATCGCAGCCTTGCCTGCCGGAGGAGCTCACCGATGAGACCCTGCCCAGATCTTTCAAGGATTTGTGAGCTCCTTACACAATCCAGTCTGGTTAAACCCAGGATGGATCGTAGGCAGGCCAGCCTAAATGTTTCTTACCGGCGAAGATGTTCCATTAGGGGGGTCCACGTTTCGCAAGCGTAGAGAAGGGAGGGAATGACCGTGGCCAAGAAGACCTGAAGCTTAGTGCGGAGCGACAGACCATGTAGCTTCCACACAGCGTTACGCAACCGATGAAAAGATATTGCCGCTCGACTGATTCGGAGTGAGACCTCTGCTGTTAAACTGGAGCTGGTCATAAGCACACTGCCCAGGTATGGGAAACTCTCCACTCTCTCCACAACTGCCCCATCACCAATTGGGAGTTGTGGGGGTGGAGTGTCCGATGGTACAAAATACCCAGGCAGGTGCTTAGTTTTGGTGGGGCTAATGGTAAGGCCCCAACTTTTAGTGGCATGCTCCAGTCTCAGCAGCAGCGTCTCCAACTCCTCCTCTGAATGAGCAGCTATTACCAAATCATCAGCATACATAACGTGGTTGAGCAATAGGGAGCCATCCTTTGACTGCACCCGGGCATCGATCAGCCTCCCATTATATCTGTACCATATGGAGATTCCCCCGGTACAGCTATTGAAGGCTTCACGAACTACGTGGTCAAAATAGATGTTAAATAATGTGGGAGCCAGAGGACATCCCTGTCGCACCCCAAGGTGTACAGGGAATGGCTCTGACTCCCGGCCACGTAGTTTTATCCGGGCCTGCTCACCATCATGAAGGTCCTTAATGATCGTGAGCAGAGGGTCAGGTACTCCAAAAGCACGAAGAACGACCCAGAGCCCAGGCCTACTGATGGTATCATAGGCCTTGACCAGGTCAATAAAGCAGAGATGTAGGTCCTGTTGGAATTCCTTACACCTCTGCTGTAGCAGACAGACAGAAAATATGGCATCTGTGCAGGACCGCTCTTTCCTGAAACCGCATTGGGGCTCCGCAAGCCTCTCCTCAGGGTGCCTGGCTAGGCGATGTTGAATAATCCTTGCCAGGACCTTTCCCGGCACACTGAGGAGTGAGATGTCCCTGTAGTTGTTACAGTCTGTGCGGTCCCCCTTCTTAAAAAGGGGGACCACCAGGGCATCCTTCCAATCCTGCGGAACCCGTCCAGTGGTCCAGACTGTTGTTATGATGTCATATAGAGCAGTCTGTGCACAAACGCCACCCTCCCTCAGCATTTTGCTTGGGAGATCATCTCTGTCCGGTGCCTTTCCTGGTCTCAGACTCCGGATCGTCTTCAGTACTTCCTCAGCAGATGGCACCTCAGCCAGCTACTCACAGGGGGTGACTTCTTCCAATATTTGAGGCACCGCAGCCTCAGCAGGATCATCCTCACTTTGTGCCACGATGTTTTCCTGGCTCAGGGATTTTCCCTTCCCCAGGACCTCACAGAAATGCTCAGCAAATTGGCAAACCTGTTCCTGGGGGTCGGAGATTGGATCACCGTTTTTTCCCCTAATGATGGTAATAGGTGTGGCGCTGCAGGTTATTTTTTTGATGGAGTTAAATAGAGATTTGTGATCACGGGCCACTGAGGCAGACTCCATCTCCTCAGCAACCCGCGACCACCACCCATCCTTGCAGCACCTCACGGCTCTCCGAACCTCCGAGCGAAGGCTTCGGTAAGCCTCATTCTCTGACGTGGGATTCTGTAGCCGTTGACAGTGGGCCTGTCACTTTTTCTCAACCATCCTGAACACCTCCTCTGTCAGCCAGGGTCTCTGGGGAGGTCTGGACCGCATACCCAAAGCAACCATTGCAGCTGCATGAGCCACAGTCCTAAACCTCGCCCATTTACCCTCGACATCAGGAGGAGTGGGGGACGATGCCAACCCCAGCCGCAAGCGATGATGAAATTCTCGCTTGCAACTTTCATCAGATAACTGAGACCAGGCCATTTTAGGTTGGAATGGGGTCCAGGGTGTACACCCACCACCGGAGTGGAAGAATGACAGGCGCATCTTACAGATGACTAGTCGATGGTCAGAGGGCAGATCAGCTCCACGGTAGGTCCTGGTGTCAAGGACATGGGCTCGCATCCGCTGGTCCGTCACTACGTAGTCCAGCAGATGTTCGTGCTTGGACCCGGCATGCATCCATGATGTTGTGTGGATGCGCCGATGCCGGAACAGCGTGTTGGTAATTACAAGCCCATGGGCTGCAAAAAAATCTAGCAGCCTCCTACCGTTGTTATTGAGCTGATCTGGCCCATGCCTTCCAATCACTCCAGACCAGGTGCCAGTATAATGACCAACTCGGACATTGAAGTCACCCAACATGATGACTCTATCCCGAGGGGCCACTTTAGCCAGCACCTGTGACAGGTCATAGAAGGCATCTGACTCATCGGCTTTGCCTGCATCCCTCCACGGATGTTCATCTTCGGTGGGGGCATAAGTAACCACGACCACCATTCCTTGCCTCCGGTTGATGGGAAGGCGAGCCCAAAGTAGCCTGGGGCTTACAGCTTCCCACACCTCACCGCCACGCTCCCACGCCCCCTTCATTCTTTTGTTCACAAGAAAACCCACACCCTGTTGTTTTGCAGTCTGCTGCCCCGAGTAGAGGACTGTCCACCCCTCATGGTGGCAGGAGCCAGAACCGGTCCACCGGACCTTCTGAATGCCACAAAGATCTAGGCGGTACCGGTCCAGCTCCCGACAGAGGAGTGGCAGCCTCTCCTCCGCAGTGAGCGTTCGAACATTCCACGTGGCCACCCGTAGTGGCTTTTCGTTGTTTCTGGAGGAGCCCCGAGGGTAGAGATTCAATCTCCTCGCTCCGCCAATTGGGGTTTGGCCAGGAGACGTCATAGACGCCTGGCCCCCCGGGGCCTCCGGCACAAGCTTATTAGTTAGATATTTAATTTGTGGTTTAGTGGTAATTGGTGGAGGGGTTACCAGCCCCTCGCACCCATCCAGAGCCCCCGTTTAGCCACTGTGGTGGTCACAGACGCCATGAGGGGAGGAGCCAATCGGAATTGGCCCTCCCTCCACAGCATTGTCCACGACAGAGTTGACCGTCCGGCACCGCGAGGAGGTTGGGGGTTGTTTTGCCGGACACACCATCACCACCACCATCACCACCATCACCACCACCACCATCACCACCACCATCACCACTATCACCACCACCATCACCACCACCATCACCACCACCATCACCACCACCATCACCACCACCATCACCACCATCACCACCACCATCACCATCACTCACCACGTGGTTCTGTCTCAGCTGGGAAATTCTTTCCCGATTGTCCGGATGGATTTCATGGATTGCAGTCCTGGAACATCACCAACATCAACATCAACAACATCACCAACATCAACATCAACAACATCAACATCACCAACATCACCAACATCAACAACATCAATAACATCAACACCACCAACATCACCAACATCAACAACATCATGTGGGTGGGTGAGTGAGTGGGTGAGTGAGTGAGTGGGTGAGTGAGTGAGTGGGTGAGTGAGTGGGTGGGTGAGTGGGTGAGTGAGTGAGTGGGTGGGTGAGTGAGTGGGTGAGTGAGTGAGTGGGTGAGTGAGTGAGTGAGTGGGTGGGTGAGTGGGTGAGTGAGTGAGTGGGTGAGTGAGTGGGTTGGTGAATGAGTGGGTGAGTGAGTGGGTGAGTGAGTGGGTGAGTGGGTGAGTGAGTGGGTGAGTGAGTGTGTGAGTGGGTGGGTGGGTGAGTGAGTGGGTGAGTAAGTGGGTGAGTGAGTGGGTGAGTGAGTGGGTGAGTGGGTGAGTGAGTGGGTGGGTGGGTGAGTGTGTGAGTGAGTGAGTGGGTGGGTGAGTGGGTGGGTGAGTAAGTGGGTGAGTGAGTGGGTGAGTGAGTGGGTGAGTGAGTGGGTGAGTGAGTGGGTGGGTGAGCGGGTGAGTGACTGAGTGACTGACTGAGTGACTGACTGAATGCCTGAGTGAGTGACTGACTAAGTGACTGACTGAGTGACTGACTGACTGTCTCACTGTCTGACTTGTCTGAGTGACTGACTGTCTGAATGAGTGACTGACTGTCGCACTAACTGTCTGACTGAGTGACTGACTGACTTGTCTGAGTGACTGAGTGACTGAGTGTTTCACTGACTGTCTGAGTGACTGACTGAGTGACTGACTGACTGTCTCACTGACTGTTTGTCTGAGTGACTTACTGAGTGTCTCACTGTCTGAGTGAGTGACTGAATGAGTGACTGTCCCACTGACTGTCTGAGTGAGTGACTGAGTGTCTAAGTAACTGAGTGAGCGACTGACTGTCTAAGTAACTATCTGTCTAAGTGACCTGTCTAAGTGACTGTCTAAGTGACTGAGTGACCTGTCTAAGTGACTTGTCTAAGTGACTTGTCTGAGTGTCTGAGTGAGTGTCTAAGTGTGTGAGTGTCTGAGTGAGTGTCTGAGTGAGTGTCTAAGTGTCTGAGTGAGTGTCTAAGTGTCTGAGTGTCTGAGTGAGTGTCTAAGTGTGTAAGTGTCTGAGTGAGTGTCTAAGTGTGTAAGTGTGTGAGTGTCTGAGTGAGTGTCTGAGTGAGTGTCTAAGTGTCTAAGTGTCTGAGTGAGTGTCTAAGTGTCTGAGTGTCTGAGTGAGTGTCTAAGTGTGTAAGTGTGTGAGTGTCTGAGTGAGTGTCTGAGTGAGTGTGTAAGTGTGTGAGTGTCTGAGTGAGTGTCTGAGTGAGTGTGTAAGTGTCTGAGTGAGTGTCTAAGTGTGTAAGTGTGTGAGTGTCTGAGTGAGTGTCTGAGTGAGTGTGTAAGTGTCTGAGTGTCTGAGTGAGTGTCTAAGTGTGTAAGTGTGTGAGTGTCTGAGTGGGTGTCTGAGTGTCTAAGTGAGTGTCTAAGTGACTTGTCTAAGTGACTTGTCTAAGTGACCTGTCGCGGCGTTGCCCCACCACCACGAGGTACGCGCCGGCGATGGCTGCGAGCGCCGCCGTGACGAGGATCAGTCCCAAAACGTCGTCGTCAAACCCTGCCAGCAGTGGTGAGGGAGGAGGTGGTGAGGGAGACTCCATTACTCGAGATTTACGTTGGAATCGATTCGATTTGTATTTTTTTAATTAAAAAAATTTTTGGAATCGATTCCGGAAAAGAGAAACGGGGGGGTGGGTGGTGGTGGGGTGGGGCGGGGAATCGCATCGCTGTTGAATCGATGTTGATTTAGGGCGGGGGAATCGAGTTCGGAGATTTTTTTACGGGTTTGAAGGATGGATCGTTTCGCTTTTAATCTATAGCAAGTGAGAGTGAATCGATTTTGGAGGTTAACTGACGGGGTTTTGGAATCGATTATTTGATGCTGGCAGAGAGGGAATCGATTCAAGAGGTAAATGGGTGGGGGAAGGAATCGATTTGCTGTTGATCGATTCTTATAGAAATGGAATCGTTTCAGGAGGTATAGTCGTAACCGATACGTTGAATCGATTCCACCTTCATGGAATTCAATGTAGGAAGGGGAATCGTTGTTGGGGAGTTCAGGTTTAGAATCGAGGAATCGATTTTGTGTGTCTGTGTGTCTGTGTGTGTGTCTGTGTGTGTCTATCTGTGTGTCTATCTGTGTGTGTGTCTGTGTGTGTGTCTATCTGTGTGTCTATCTGTGTGTGTCTGTGTCTATCTGTGTGTGTCTATCTGTGTGTGTCTGTGTGTGTCTGTGTGTCTATCTGTGTGTGTCTATCTGTGTGTCTATCTGTGTGTCTATCTGTTTGTGTGTCTGTGTGTGTCTATCTGTGTGTCTATCTGCGTGCGTGTCTGTTGTCCGGCAAAAACAACCCCCTACCTCCTCGCGGTGCCGGACAAGGCAACTCTGTCGTGGACAATGCTGTGGGGGGAGATCCAATTCTGATTGGCTCCTCCCCCCATGGCGTCTGTGTCCACCACAGGGGCTAAACGGGGGCTCTGGACGGGTGCCTGGGGCTGGTAACCCCTCCACCTTCAATTAATTACCACGAAACTACGAGTTAAACTGAAATATGTAACAACTAAGCTTGTGCCGGAGGCCCCGAGGGGCCAGGCGTCTGTGACGTCTCCTGGCCAAACCCCAATTGGCGGAGCCACGAGATTTAAAGATTGAATCTCAACCCTCGGGGCTACTCCCATCGGACCCGCACGCCGATGGGCTGGAGGTCAACAAAGCCGCAATTAATCGCAGTGACCAGTTCCACTTGTGATGGTGTGAAATCCCCTTTGACTAAACTTTTCAGTCACACCGTAGACAAAGATACAAAGATCCCCCGTGTAGCCTGTAACAGACTGTAGGGGCAAGTGCTGTTAGCGAGCACCACCTATGAAGGCCGGAACGGTACACGAGGGGGTGGGTGGCACAGCAACCACGCCCGACCGCCTTTGTCTCCCCAGTGGCGATGTTTACTACACACCGCTACACCAGGTACTCATTTGAGGCTGAGTCGACCTAGGGGAGGCCCGGGACCGGTTCAGATAATCGTCACTGGTGGTGTTGGCCGTGAGCGGGAATCGAACCCGGGTCGCCAGGTTCATAGCGCAGCGTAGCGCTAACCACTACACTCACTCACCCACCCACCCACCCACTCACCCACCCACCCACTCACACACCCACCCACCCACTCACACACCCACCCACCCACTCACACACCCACCCACCCACTCACACACCCACCCACCCACTCACACACCCACCCACCCACTCACACACCCACCCACCCACTCACACACCCACCCACCCACCCACTCACACAC
This sequence comes from Petromyzon marinus, assembly GCF_048934315.1. NCBI lineage: Eukaryota > Metazoa > Chordata > Hyperoartia > Petromyzontiformes > Petromyzontidae > Petromyzon > Petromyzon marinus. The sequence goes on along the minus strand of NW_027423328.1, from coordinate 44,892 downwards.
CCACCCACCCACACACCCACCCACCCACTCACACACCCACCCACCTACTCACTCACCCACTCACACATCAACCCCCGGTTCAGATAATCGTCACTGGTGTTGGCCGTGAGCGGGAATCGAACCCGGGTCGCCAGATTCATAGCGCAGCGTAGCGCTAACCACTACAATATCGCTCCCCATTCACACCGTAGACACACACACAGACACACGCCGGTCAATGACATCCTTGGCCGTCTTCTTAAGCTCTTTCGGTAAAAAGTAACGTTGAAGGGAAACAATAAAATAATAAAATATAAATATATATATAAAACAATCTTCTTTGGTTCTTTCGGTAAAGTCACCACCACGTAGAATGATAATAAAATAATAAATTGATAAAATAAAATAACAATAATATTGTATAATAAAATAATAAATTGATAAACTAAAATAACACAATAATATTGTATAATAAAATAATACATTAATAAAATAATAAATTGATAAAATAAAATAACACAATAATATTGTATAATAAAATAATAAATTGATAAAATAAAATAACACAATAATATTGTATAATAAAATAATAAATTGATAAAATAATAAATTGATAAAATAAAATAACACAATAATATTCTCACGACGTTTCAGCCACAACACAAGCGGCCTTCATCAGGTGAAGGGACGAGACTGTCTGGTAGGACAGCGCTGGAGTGAAAGAGCCACGTTCAGATCACGACCTTTAAGCTGTGTGAGAGGAAACAAAGCGCCTTGACAAAGGAATTAGCGTAGAATTTAGCATTGAAATGGCTGAGTGATTAGCTTGTAAAAAGTCAAAGCCTACACATCCACAGAGGCACCTAGCACAAATCAAACAGGAGAATTTAGCATTGAAATAGCTGAGTGATTAGCTTGTGACTGGTCACAGAAATGGCTATGTTAAAGTCAAAGCATACACATCCACAGAGGCACCTAGCACAAATCAAACAGGAGAATTTAGCATTGAAATAACTGAGCGATTAGCTTGTGACTGGTCACAGAAATGGCTATGTTAAAGTCAAAGCATACACATCCACAGAGGCACCCCTTGACAAAGGAATTAGCATAGAATTTAGCTATTTCTGTGACCAGTCACAAGGTAATCACTCAGCCATTTCAATGCTAAATTCTCTGCTAATTCCTTTGTCAAGGGGTACCTCTGTGGATGTGTATACTTTAACTTAGCTATTTCAATGAGCCATTTCAATGCTAAATTCTATGCTAATTCCTTTGTCAAGGGGTACCTCTGTGGATGTGTATGCTTTGACTTTAACATAGCCATTTCTGTGACCAGTCACAAGCTAATCCCTCAGCTATTTCAATGCTAAATTCTATGCTAATTCCTTTGTCAAGGGGTGCCTCTGTGGATGTGTATGCTTTGACTTTAACATAGCCATTTCTGTGACCAGTCACAAGCTAATCGCTCAGCTATTTCAATGCTAAATTCTATGCTAATTCCTTTGTCAAGGCGCTTTGTTCCTCTCACACAGCTTAAAGGTCGTGATCTGAACGTGGCTCTTTCACTCCAGCGCTGTCCTACCAGACAGTCTCGTCCCTTCACCTGATGAAGGCCGCTTGTGTTGTGGCCGAAACGTCGTGAGAATATTATTGTGTTATGTTATTTTATCAATTTATTATTTTGTTCTCATTCTACGTGGTGGTGACTTTACCGAAAGAACCAAAGAAGACAATTAAAGCATCTTAAAGTGACTGCGTGTTGACCGTGCAAAGAGAAAATCCATGGGGGAAAAAAGACATCAAAATATTCCTGAAGAATGGCACCGTGTACACCACTAACACTGTGTGCAAAAATCCCAGTGGGATGCAAAGTCAAACAACAACATTATGAGACCTCTCCTTTGCCAGTAACAAGATAGTTAAAAGGGTAACACCTATTACTATATCTTGTTACTGGCAAAGGAGGTCTCATAATACTACTACACTATTACTACACTAATACACTACTACTACCACTACCACCACCACTACTACACTACTACGACTACCACTACCACCACTACTACTACCACTACTACACTACCACTACTACACTACTACTACCACTACTACTACACTACTACTACCACTACCACCACTACTACTACCACTACTACACTACTACTACCACCACTACCACTACCACCACTACTACTACACTACCACTACCACCACTACTACTACCACTACTACACTACCACTACCACCACTACTACTACCACTACTACACTACTACTACCACCACTACCACTACCACCACTACTGCTACCACCACTACTACTACCACTACTACTACCACCACTACTACTACTACTCTACTACTACTACCACTACTACACTACTTCACTACCAGTACTACCACCACTACTACCAC